>NC_137073.1:25885066-26138457 GCF_951640355.1 Cnephaeus nilssonii | reverse complement strand
GCACCAGGAACTGCCTACAGAGAACAGAGCGAGGAGAGGCGGGAAGGGCGGGAAGATATAAATTACTGTGTTTCCTCCTGGGTGGTTAGTCCCCTTTAAAAATGGGTAGATCCAGAGAAGTGTTTCTTTATTTGGTCCCCTCTATTTCAGGATCTCAGAGATAAACAGGTGACCGACCTTGACCACCATCCCACCAGTCAGCCCCCCTTTGGCAAGTGGGGAACATAGGCTGTGTTGGACCAATGTCCCCACCAGTTCTCCCGAGACTGGAGGAAGCTGAGTCCATTGGGAGGGGAATGTTACTCCCTATCCCCCACGATCCTACACTTCTCCTCCAAGGTCCATGCCTCCTCGATTCCGGAATTCGGTGTGGCAAGTTTGCTCATTTGCTCAGTCAGCATTTATTGAAGTCTCCCAAAGTGGACACTTACAATGTGTCAGGACCGGGTTCAGCACAGAGGATTCAGAAGTGACTGAGATAACATGATCCCTTCCCTCCAAGTACTTGTTCTAATATAGGGGCTCTCAACCTTGACACCTTAACATTGTTGAAATTTTTGGTCAAATAATTCTCTGGTGTGGGGCTGTCCTATGCATCACAGGATGTTCAGAAGCATCCCTGGACTCTCCCCACTCCACTCAGTTATGACAACCAAAAATATCTCAAAACATTTCGAGTGTCCCCGGGGCATCAAAATCCCCCCATCTCCCAATAGAGCCACTGTTATGATGGGACAGTGGAGAGGGTTTGGCTTTGGAGCTAGATGGGCCTGGCCCTCCCACCCTATTTGCTGTATGACCTTGGGGGAATTTCTTCCCTGAACCATAGTTTCCGTATTTGCAAATTATGGGTAACCATCATACCTTTACAAGGTTGTTAGGAGAACTAAAGATCAAATATGTAAAGTACTGTGGCAGACACTGTCAACAGCCATCCAAAGCCATCCTCCCCACCCCAATTCTTCTTACTAACAGAACCCCAGTTCTGTTCAAGGATTCTGATCTCAGGAAAGTTGGCTCAGTGCCTTGGTTTGGGGGAAGATATGACCCAGGATTAGCCAATGAGATGTAAGGGAGGGAGCCCTCTGGAAAAGATCTTCCTCTCTGACTAAAAAGAGAGAGGGGAGGGGCGATTGATAAAGAGTGTAGTGATTTTAAAATTTGTGCACAAATTCTTCAATACTCCTTCCATTAAACTTGTGGAGCCTCGTTCCCTTCCTCTTGAGTGTGAAGTAAATGTAGTGACTCACTTGTGATGAACAGGACACAGCAGAAGTGACAATATGTGAGTTCCACGATCAGAGTGTGAGAGGCACTGTGGCTTCCTCCTGTGCTCTTGGATCACACCCTCAGGGGGCTATGGTGACAGGTTGTGAGGACACTAAAGCAGCCCTGTGGAGAGTCCCATATGGGGAAGAGGCCCCAGCTGACAACACCAACTTGCTGGCGTGTGCAGGATCCACCTTGGAGCAGGACCCCCGGCCCCGGTCAAGCCTTCAGATGACTGCACCCCTGGCCAACATCCTGACTGAAACCTCAGGAGAATAAATGTTTGTTGTTTTAAGCTGCTACATGTTGGAGTGATTTGGAAAACTAATACAAGGAGAAACTGTCTGAACTCCCACATGCCCGTCACCCCCCAGTCCTGCCTTTGGACCTTGTCAGATGAGGCTAGAGCCACAGCAGGCAGCAGGAGACCAGCCTGAGAGGGAGGCCAGGTGAGTCTCGGGGATGCTAACCAGGGCCACAAAAACAACCCCAATGCCACCACTTCCAGATGTCTTGCTATAGGAAGAAAATACCCCCTATCTGCCTAAACCATGGTTTCCTGAAGCTTCAGCAATAAATACAGCAAGTTCTAGAAAGACAGTGATGATCTATGATGCTATTTTTACTATGACTTCCATGAATTCCAACACTCTCAACTCCACACAAGGTGCACCCACATTCTGAACTAAAGGGGCTGGCAGTGATAATGGGTGGAGAGCACCAAAATGAGAAGCTTTTAAGTTTTTCACAGGCCAGGACCAGGCCCCATGCTCTCAGTCATCTTGTGCTGCCATAACAAAATACCATAGAGTGGGCGGGGCGGGGGGGGGGGCATAAACAACAGAGATTTACTTTCTCACGATTCTGAAGGCTGGCAGTCCGCACATGGCAGAGAGACCAGAGGTCTCTTATATGGGCACTAATCCCACCATAGGGCCCCACACCTTCATGACCTCATCTAAACCTAAACCTCCCCCCAAAGGTCCCATCTCCAAATACCCTCACACTGGGGGTTAGGGCTTCAACATGTGGATTCTGGGAGAACACAATACAGTCTGGCTCATGTCAAACTGCAGATACTTCAACTCTCTATTCTCCATACGAGAGAGGAAAACAACAAAGAATTCCCTTTTCCTAACTATCGTCTTATTTACAGAGGGCTAGAGCTGGTTCTCAAATTAACAGGTGTTTCTTTAACACAGTATTTGACCTCAACTAGCTGGAAGAAAGCAACAAAGGCAAAACAAAACCATTATATTCATCTTAGAAAGGCTTCCAGCAGAGAGTGGGGTTAAGAATGGCAGGGTTAAAGTCTTTTGAATATTCATTTCAATTCTAGTAATTCATCAAGCTTGGGCTCTGGAGCGGCCTGAGAATCAAACTTGGGTCAGCCACCCACTCACTAGTGGTAACTTTGGGTTACTTCACCTATAATATGTGGATATTAGTTCAAGGAAATAATGTACATAAAGAGCTTAGGATGGTGTCGGGACCATTGTAAGCACTCATTCACATGGCAGCTATTTTTTATTGTTGTCACCAGTATTTTTGTTTATTTTTGTTCATTCTCACCTGAGAATATTTTTCCATTGACTTTTAGAGAGGATGGAGGGGAGGAGGAGTGAGGGGGAAGAGAGAGAGAAAAAAACATCAATGTGAGAGAGACACAGTAATTGGCTGCCTCCTGCACGTGACCACATTGGGGCTGGGGATCGAACCTGCAAGCGAGGTATGTGCCCTTGACCAGGTATTGAACCCAAGACCCTTTGGTGCAGGGACTGACACTCTAACCGCTGAGCCACACTGGCCAGGGCAGTATTTGTATTATTGTCTTTTACTAAGGAAAGAGAGAGGCCAGCAGCCAGACCATAGCATTGTCAACACTCCAGGGAGTAGCCCAGAGAACTAGCAGGAAAATCACAGAACTGGGAAGCTGCACTGTAGCTCTAGACACTGTGTCATTAACCTTTTTGACACTCCACATTGCTCAGCTGCCCTGTCTACAAAACAGCAGTAGGGAACTCCATCTCAGAGGCTCACAAAGAAAGTGCAGGAAGCTTGAAAGACTGTCCTGGATGCATGTACCGTTACCTTCCCAGGCTCTGATGCCACCAGGGATTAATAGCTGGAGTTTCCGGTATCAGAATGGATTATGTCAAGTCTTTTCAGGACAATGAAGACTGTCTTCAGTGGAAAGATGAAAAAGCTGCCTAAGAAATAAAACAGTCTAGACTCCAAAAGCAAGACACTGAGTAAGTTGATTCTTGGCAAGAATGGTTCTGCTGACCAGAAACTGGGAGCTTGCTGTAACAAACACCGCAGGTGACATACAACGGCAACATGTCCCTTCGTCTTTGTAAACCAGATCTCAATTTTTTAAGGAATTGGGGCTCTTTCTGTTGCAAGGGAAGCTGGGTCCTCCCCAGTTACAAGGATGAATCTTGTCAGTCTTAGCCAGGATTGGCAAACCATGGTGCGGGCTAAACCCAGACCACCGCCTGCTTTTGTGTGGCCCAGGAAAATGGCTTTTACATGTTTTAAGTGGTTAGAACGATCCAAAGTATAATAATAGTGTTTCCTAACATTTAACATTATATGAATTTCAAATCTCTCCCCTTCGTTTACCTATTACCTGTGGCTGCTTCCACACTAAACAGCAGAGTTCAGTAGCTGCTACAGAGGCTGAATGGCTACAAGGCTAAAATATTTACTATCTGGCTGCTCACAGGTAAAAATCCCTGGTCTAGTGTCCACCAGAATTACATGGAGGCCGTATTCACATACAGATCGTGGAGAGACAAAGCAGGAAGCCTGCGGGAGGGATGCGTGGGGGTCCATAGGTTTGCCAGACGGCAGGCAGCCCTGGAGGAGAAATTCATGTTGTCTGCAATACCCTTGGATGTTGGGCCTGACGGACTCCTAGGCATGGAGCAGAGCAACAAAACAGCCCAGTTTTCAGTAAAGGACAGCAGCAGGACTCTCATCCTCTCTGGGGTGAGGGCGATGGGATAGGAGCACCCCACTGCTGTCTCCCATTGCTGAGCGCAGAGCAGGAGCCTTGGGTTTCTCCCAGCCTCAGAAAAAGATGGGTGAGCAGCAAGCGGGCTGTTTGGGAAGCCGGTGTGGCTTCTCAGCTAGCTGAATGAAGTCTGGAATGTGACTTGGTGCTTTCCTGGAGAGAGAGGTATATTTCCCAATTGTAGGCACAGAGCATCTAAGTGCACGTGGGCCAGACCCCGAAAGAAAAGGAAACCTGTGCTTTTGCTTCCGACCTTGGAGACGGCCTTGCTAAGATCCCTCCTGGTATCTGTCAGCTCAGCTGCCCACTGAAGGGTCTGAAGGGAGACTGGTTGGATGAGAGAGGACGGCTGACATGGTGGGAACTGGTTTATCCCTGTGTCCATACACTTCTTCCCTTGGGGACAGCTTTGTGGGGTTTTGTTGTGTTTTTTGTTTTCTTGGTATCTTAATGGGAATCTTGATTAAGAATCATGTGTTACCAACTGCGTGCTGTAAATCCTAGAGGCCCCATGCCTAAAGCTGAAGGCACACCTTTTAAGCAGCTTTGCTTTTGGTGGTGGGGTAGAGAGGAATTCTTTTTCTGGGCTGCTGAATACAGTTTCTTGTTACTTTAAGAAGCTAGATAATCAATCACCTCTGAAGTTTTGGGGACAGGGTGCCAACAGTCCCCTGTGCTGTTTGCTTGCTTTGACTCTTCTGATGACACTTGGTTTTCACCTGGGCTGCCGAGTGGACTTCCATTTGGCAAGCCCTGCACAGGAACACAGTGGAGGACGTGCACGGGTGTGATCCCAGCTCGGCCTACTTAATTTCCCAGGACCCCATTCAAAGGCACAAGGAATCCATTTTTCAAACATACTATTGTTTATGTTTTCATTTTAACTATTTTTGTAAAAGTTCTTTTCTTTTTAATTGGTGGAAGGATACATATAACATAACATTTACTATTTTAACCGTCTTTTTAAAGGTTACAGTTCGGGATACTAGGTACAGTCACCGTGTTGGGCAGCCATCACCGCCATCCATCTTCAGAGCTCCTTGCATTGGCAGAACTTGCACCTACTGAACAGTGCCTCCCCACACCGCCCAGCCCCCGGCAGCCACCATTCTGCTCCGTCTTAAGTGGAATCATACAGTATTTGTCTTTTTGTTAATGTAGGAAATGTGTTAAAGACTATCATTTTAGTTGTAAATTTAATTGCTTTTATAGTCAGAAATTGACTCTGAGAACAGTGTATGCTATCTTAACATTACTAGGTTTCTGAGCAGAAACCCCTGGGCAGCTAGCTGGTCAGTAAAACAAGGTCAAATGATACACGCCCAGCTGTGTGCAACTTCTAAACCGGAGAGTATACTGCTGTTCAGGACAACAAGGTTTTGAGATTATGGAATAACGAAGATGAAAACCTGGATAAGGTATTTAAAGCTACGCTGTCAGCTGAGGTACACAGACACATTCAACACGAGGGATGGACCCTGGGTGCCATCCAGGGAAGGGGCCGTGTGGGGTTAGAGGCCTCGCTTGCAGAGCCCAGGCAGAAAACTGAAACCGTTATCCTGAGGAAGCAGTGATTACGTGGACATGGTTTTTCATGGTACCTAGGCATCCTGTTTTAATCTTTATTACCGAAAAACATGGAAATTACTTTGCTTATGTACACATGTTTAACTCACGTGCCTTAAGCAAATACACACTCTGACTCAGACAAGAAGAAAAATCTGTTAACAGAGTTTTACTGCATCTGTGGATCAGAAATTCAGCTCTTCGACGTCATTAAGCTCTGAGGGATGCGTATATGAAACCTTGATATCAATATATTCGAGTGACCCAGAAAATCATCAAAATCAGAAGGTAGTGAGATCCCTGTTGCTCAAGACAGTAGTGTCTGGGAAGGCTCAAAATGGTGTTGCGCTCGGCATCCTGGATCAAGACTGTGTAGCGGTCCTGGGATCACCACTACCAACTTCTCAGGAATGCCTCTCCATATGGAACACAAACTTTCAACCACCACGGGTTCCAAAAGAATTACCACCAGGGACCAGCAGTCAGCTCTGGTATTACGGGGGACATGTGTTCATGCTACATGGAAAACTTCTAACTGAGATTCCAAACAAGTGTGAAGTGCCATCACTAGCAGGTGCACTTGGAAAACGCAAGCACAGGCCCGGTCCATGCACTCAGGCCGTGCCTCAGTCTGTAAACTGGGAAACCTCACAGGGGTATGGACTTGGACCCCAGAACTCAGAGCCATCGAAGAGAATTTTAAGGAGAAGAAAAACTGAAGCAAATATCCAGCCAGAGGCTCCAGCATCCAAACAACTTTTAAAACCATAAAGAAAGATTCAGAAAAACATACTGAAGTAGAACTACTCAAAATGTTGGCTATTAAGCAGAAACTTGACTTCCATATGATTACTGGGGACACAGTAATAGGACTTCTGGGAAGATGGGAAACAGAACCATCATTTTACCCTGGAACTCTCCGATCATTTATCCAAACCCACGTGCTTCCTCACAGCTTGAGACCTGGCTCCATGGAGGTCGCCTAGAAGTTGCCAATGTATAGATCAGGGGTCCTCAAACTTTTTAAACAGGGGGCCAGTTCACTGTCCCTCAGACCGGTGGAGGGCCAGACTATAGTTTTAAAAAAACTATGAATAAATTCCTATGCACACTGCACATATCTTATTTTGAAGTAAAAAAACAAAGTGGCAAAAACACCCACATGTGGCCTGCGGGCCGTAGTTTGAGGACGCCTGGTATAGATGTTACCGCTCTATCTACAGCAGTCTCTGACATTGCTGAAGCCGTCACCTGTGCTTGCTTCAAGGTGTTCTCGAGCATTGGTGATGGCAGTCTTCAAGAAACAGGGGTCCAGCCCTAGCTGGTTTGGCTCAGTGGACAGAGCATTGACCTGCGGACTGAAGGGTCCTGGGTTCAATCTGGTCAAGGGCACATGCCCAGGTTGTGGGCTCGGTCCCCAGTGTGGGGCATGCAAAAGGCATCTCATCGATGATTCTCTCTCATCATTGATGTTTCTAGCTCTCTCTCCCTTCCTCTCTGAAATCAGTAAGAATGTTTTTTTTAAAATAATTCAATGAAAAGCCTCAGGACACAGCAGAGGGGACCACCTCCTGCCCTGTAATACCAAACAGAGCAGCTCCACTAACTGCAATGAGTGAGTGACGTGTTTCTCCCCCCTGATGTGAAAGACATCCCAGCACAGCATCCTGGTAGCTTCTGCTTCTCCAGTATCGTAGCTCCTTTATTTGAAGTGAAGTGAAAATGCTGCAATGAATACTGGAGTACACCCTCCAACCCTGAACCAGATGATGGACTGGCTATGCCTACTTCCAGATGCTAGTTTTAATACTACCAGAAGCAAAAAGGCTACTGTTCAGACTTTACAAGTTTGTGAAACCTCAGATATGCATTTGGTCCCAAGCTCAACAAGACCGAAGTAAGTCTTCATGAGCCACAGAAATTAAATCAAGAAGAGAATAGTGGGGAATTATATTCAGCTGAAGTGCTGGAACTCTTCTGATATTACCAGCTTTCTTTCATGGATATTTTATGGAGCTCTTGTGAAAGGGGATTCTTCCCACTCATCCGGGCAAGAGATGTGTTTTGTTTGTGACTGTCTTGGTGACAAGAGTAATGTGTCAGCACATACCCAGACGATCACTTATTGATGCTCTTCGGTTGGACTGCAGGTTCCATACCAACCTATTCTAGTTTACCGATGCTGGCGGACAGAGGTTCTAAAACTTTTAAAAAATATGTAACTAGCTAATTTTAAGTAAACTTATTTGTGACACTTAAAAAAGAAAAGATAGGCCTCCTGGGAGGGCACCTGAGCATTCTATATTGGTCCCTCTTACCCTTTAGGCCAAGAGAGACCCTCTTCTCACAATTCAATTG
Source organism: Cnephaeus nilssonii (assembly GCF_951640355.1). Taxonomy (NCBI): domain Eukaryota; kingdom Metazoa; phylum Chordata; class Mammalia; order Chiroptera; family Vespertilionidae; genus Cnephaeus; species Cnephaeus nilssonii. The sequence continues at coordinate 26,130,245 of NC_137073.1, read as the reverse complement.
CTCACAGCTGTTGCATGAGCTCTCTGTTCATGTCGAGGTTGAAGTCTCGTGATGACTGGTGCCATGGATCTGTCTCTCACCCAGTGGGGCGAACTGAGCCCTCCTGGAGAAGAAACCCGGGTTCCAAAAGATATGTGATCAGTGCTGGGGCCCCGCCAGCAAGCGAGGGGATCCCAAGGCAGGTGCTGGGCATGGAGGCCACGGGGGCATAGGCTACCAAGGAGACAAAACTGAACCTCATGTCACCCTGCTTGGCCCCGGAGGATGGCTGGTTAGTCAATGACGGGTAAGATTCCTCAAGGAAGGAACAACCTAAGACAGGCACAGTCGCAGAGGGGCCATCAGGAGAGAATTTGGGGATCAATAGAGGTGGGGCACAGACCCTCACCCCCCAAGATTGCAGGGGCCTGAACCCTAGCCCCTTCTGAGGGAGGTCTCCTGCCCCCATGGCTGCTTCGTGCTTCCCATGCCCAGCTCAGATCAGGACCCAGGTGACCGACAGAGACTTGGCCGACAGCAGCTGCCCTCTCACTCCAACAAGAATTGTTTGAGTTGTCTTGTACCCATGGTGTGGGGAAGTGGGTTTACGATATCTAAATCCAGCCTACCACCAGGAATGCTTAGGACCTACTCAAGAAGGCAAATAATCCCTTCCACCAATATTTACAGGGTAAAACAAGATTATTGTTAGAGTAATAAATTTGACAGTAAAATAGTAGTCAAGTTTTCAGGCAAATTTAAATTGGCTAGTTGAAACAAGCAAATATTCTAGAAAAATTATTTGTACTGGACAAAAAGGTGTTCCTAAAGTGTCAACTAAAATTTTTATTGGTACTTCATCTCATGATAAAATTGTGCACCATATAATGAACCTAAAACAGTAATATTATAGTGCAAAAAATTAAAATTTAAAAGCCATCAAGACTACATTATAAAATTTTCAAAAGCTTCCTAACATTTAAATCAAAAAAGGAGGGGATAGTAGAGGAATATCATGTAAGGAAAAATATCCTGTAAGTAAATTACATCTAGAAAATTAATACTTTAGAAAATTAATTGTAAGGCTAAAAGCAAGACACCCATGAAAAACACACAAGGTGACAAAACAAGCCAGAGGAAAATCATTTGGGCAAAAATTGAAAAAGGATCCCCAGTCAAATTTATAGAAAATATTCCTTTATTAACTTTTGGTCGAGAATATGTTTGTATATTTTCAGAAAACAACTCCGAGACCATGTGGATTCCAGCAAGAGAGGAATCGACAGGACTACTCCAGCCATGAAGACAGAAGAGAAGCAGTCCAGAGACGGAAGACGCTGATGTGGCCTTCCCATACTAGCAGTTAGCAGCTGTGCATCACTGCAGATTGCCCAGGACCAAACCAGACAGAGTCGGACCGGCATTACCACCATTTGTCCACCATCCAGAACTGAAATGTCAGTGCTGACATGTACACATAAGGAACTGTTGGACATTGAAATTGGGTCTCAAAAGAACTGTTGGCCCAGAAAGAAACTCACTACACACTGATTCATTTGCCTGTCACCATAACCATTATTGCTTGTCTCATTTTCGGTTCTTATAAGTGTATTTCTAATAGCACATGATCTCACTTATCTAGGGGAAATAATGAACAACATAGACTGATGAACAAGAACAGACCCAGAAACAAGGAGGCATGGATCAGACTGTCGGGCCTCGGGGGGAGGGTAGGGAAGGGTAGGGGTAAGGGGGAGATCAACCAAAGGACTTGTGTGCAGGCATATGAGCCTAACCGGCGGTTAAGGACAACAGGGGGGTGGGGGCATGTGTGGGGAGGGGTGTGGGATGGGAATGGGGGGACGAGGACAAATATGTGATACCTTAATCAATAAAGAAATTTAAAAAAAGAAAAAGAAAAGATAGATTGTGGGCCCTACCCCAGAGTTTCTGATTCAGCAGGTCTAGGGTGGGGCCCAAGAATTTAATTGATATTTATAACAAGTTCCCAGGTGATGCTGATGATGCTGGTCTGGGGATCACACTTTTGAGAACCAAAGGTCTAAGCCACAGTGTTAGGATGGCTGAGTGATCTAAGGCGCCACCTGCTACAAACGACAAAAAGAGCAGACAGGTGGAAAGACACTGGATTCACCATTACAGAAGTAAGCCACTGAATGAACTAACCACAAGGCCACCCTCTGAAAAACAATAGCTGCCATGACTGTATAAGCCACTTCCACTTGGGTTCTCAGTGATTCGAAGCCAAGCACATCCTCTGAGGTATCGTTATTCCGCACAGCCTGACACTAGCTAGGTTCCAACTCCACCCCTCACCACTGTGTGCACACCACCAATGCCAGACCAGGAGGACTGGGGTCAGGCACAGGGGCCACACTTCCCACCATCCTACAGGAGAGAGGGGCAGAAGAAAGCATTATCTTGAAAACCATCAAATCCCAGGTCGAAGCCTTAATTCCATCACTCAGTAACTGTGACCAGAACACCTGTTCACCCCATACTCCGGGATGTGACCACACCCGCATGGTTGACCCCAGCAGCCCTGTCTGTAGTTCTGGGCAAGATCATTTCCTCTCTGGACCATTATTACCCATGAGAGCTGGCATATCATGAACACTCCCCAGGTCTCAGACACTGTGCTAAACCCTTTACCTACGTGATCTCATTTAATCCTCACGACAACCCTCTCAGATGGGACCATCATTCCCCCACCTCACAGCTCAAGAAACTGAGGCCCTGGAGGTTCAGTGGCTGGTCCATGATCACGCCGCTTGTAAGTGCAGAGTCGGGATTCCAAGTCAGATCTGACACCTCAAGAGCCCACGTGTTTGAGTTCCACACATCAGGGGCCCCAGAGACATTACTGCTTCTCAGTGTCTGACACACAGGCTCATTCCTCTCCCATCACCCACCACTCAGCCTAGAAAAGGAGGCAGAACGTTGGCTCCGCTTTCAAAAGCCACCGGCTCTGGCCAGCCAGCCCGAGTGAAGCTGACATAAGCATTAAGGGGAAATACTGAGAGATAAGATGTGGACAACGAGACGGTGCCCCTTGAGAACTGTGGTGGCAGCGTGACTGCAGGAGCCCAGGCCTGCCCTGCATCTCATCAGCGTGGGTTCCGGGGCCGCAGCCTGGTCTTACCTGCCAATTTCCCCGCCTGGCTGAGCATCCCCCGCCGCCCCTCTGGCTTCCAGGTGTCTAATCAGCCTGCTGATTCCGCCCTGGAGAACTGGGCTGTTTGCCTTGCGCCTCTGGAGGGCAGGCGGAGGCAGCGGAACCGGCGGCAATTCCGGAGCCGTCACGACTCCTGGCTGAAACCAAACATGACAGATTTACCATTGGGCAGGCTGTTCCATTTATTATTTAATGCTCGCAATAAATATTTGCATGACCCAGCGCTGGAGGGAATGCTCTGTGATAACTCACTGCGTTTCCCTGCCAAACACCACTGCAGTCGGGCTCCAGAGCTGCAGCGAGAATATTTTCTGCTGTGCTAAGGAGCCAGGTGATGTTCCTCTGGTAGGAAACATATTCTCGCCGGTCTCTAAAGAGGGGGAAGGGAACAGGGAGACTGTAGTTCCAAGAAGTGACTAGAGAAGGAGGAAGATGAAGATGAGAGCTGATATCCACCTAGCACCACGGTATGCCAGGCTCTGGGCTAAGCGCTTCACGTTCATTCATTCAACACGTATCTCTAGAGGGTAGAGCCGCCAGACTTAGCAAATAAAATACTGGACATTCAGTTAAATTTGAAATTCAGCTACACTATGAATAGTATTTAGTACAAGTGTGTCCCATACAATACTAGGAAAATTATTGGATGCTTATCTAAAATTAAAACTTAACTGGGCCCCCAGTTTTTCTCTGATACCCCTCATTGAGGTTATGCCCAACTATGGCTGAATAGCAAAAGGGGGGGTTATTTTCTATTGGGGTTCAGGGAAGAAGCTCTTAAGAAGGTGACCCTTGAGCAGAGATGTCAATAAATGGAGACTTCAATGACCAAAGGGGAGCAGAGTTCCAGGCGGTGAGAAGAGCCCATGCAAAGGCGCTGGGGCTGGGGCTGGGGGGGGGGGGGGGGGGGGGCATTTGAGGAGCAGAGGGAAGGAGGAGAAAGGGACAGGATCCATGGTCATGATAAAGAATTTGGATGTTATTCTGAGTCAAAAGGAAGGCACTGAAAGGCTTTTCCGCTGGAAGCGCCAGATTGGGGTCTGGTGCCTGCTGCCTGAATCTCTGAATCCAGCTGAGACACAGAGGACCTGACATTGGCAAGAAAGGAAAAAAGGAGGAACAAGGAAAAAAGAAAAAAAAAAAAAAAAACCTGCTTTAGAAGATGGCTGAGCAGGTCTCACAGGAAACGTTCGCACAATAGCAAACCAGCCGCCCTCAACCGGAACCTCCACATTTTCCCTGAGTTGTTCCCCCAGCCAGGCAGCCAGAGGGAGGGGGACGTCGGTGGTGACAACGCTATCAATTTCCATTTTGCTTGGGCCAAATACAGAAAAGGACATTTCAAAGACTTTTAAAAATAACTTCCAAACAACTCCAGGGTAGGGGGAAAAAAGAGAGAGAAAAGTTATAGTCAGCCTGCTCGAGAATAAAAATAATGACAATAACTAACACAAACAGAAATAACTGCATTATGAAGCAGGCAGATTATGGTATTTTCATTTCATAGAGAAGGAAACTAAGATTCAGAAAAGCAGGGTCCCACAACTAGGAAAGGGCCAGGCAGAGTTTTTATTGGTTTTTGTTAGTTAGTTTGTTTGTTTGTTTGTTTTTATACTCACCCCAAGGATATTTTTCCCATTGATTTTTAGAGAGAGGGGAAGGGAGGGAGGAGAGAGAGAAACATCGATGTGAAAGAGACACATCAATTGGTTGCCTCCCATACATGCCCTGACCAGGGCCAAGGATCCAATCTGCACCTGAGGTGCATGCCCTTGATTGGGAGTCGAACCTGAGACCCTTCAGTCCTTGGGCCGACGCTCTAACCACTGGGCCAAACAAGCCAGGGCCAGGCAGGGTTTAAAGGTATGCTTGTCTGGCCCCAAATCCTGGGCTCCCCAAAGCTCTCTGGGAACTTGCTATGGACTGAATTGTGTCAACCCTCCCCCTCCTCAAATTCATATGCTGAAGCCCTAGCCTCAGTGTGACTGTTTCCAGAGAAAGGTTGTTAAGGAGACCATTAAGGTTAAATGCGGTCATAAAGGTGGGGCCCTCCTCCCTCCCTGTCCCTCTCTCCCAACCCTGAGGACACAGCCAGAAGGCAGCCCTCTGCTGGCCAGGAAGCGAGCCCTCCCTGGAACCTGACCACGCTGGCGCCCTGATCTCAGACTCCCAGCCCCCAGAGTGGGCGCCATCAATGCTGCCTGTGGTGTTTTGTTCTGGCGGCCAGGCAGACTAAGAAAATGATGTGAACCCAACCACAGCCCAGCTCCCAGCCAGCCCTTCCTGTCGGCCCAGCTATGGAAAGCAAGATCCCTTCCCCCACCTCCTCTTCAGCCTTCCTTCTCAGCTGACACCTATAGGGGCTTCCCACCTTCCCTTCCGCCCTTCTTCCCCGCAGGACTCACGTGCCTTGGGAGATGCCAAGCGGTAAGTCCCGGCAGCACACGGACTGCTCTGGAGAGGAGCCCAGGGGCAGAGTGGAAGGAGCACGGCCTTGCTATTAGAAACCCGAGGTCCAGTCCCAGCTCTGTCACCAACTGACTGGGTGGCCATGAGCAAAGACCTGAACCTCCGTTTCCCTTTCTGAGGAACTGGGATAATACAATGCACCCCACTGGGATCATTGTGGAATTAAATAAGATGCTAGATTTTTTTTTAAGTCAATACAATGCCTGGCACAAAGTCGGCACCTGATAAGTAGTAGCTGTTAGTAATAATTACAACAACAATAACATTCAAATCGTGGGATTGCATCCGTTCATTCAACAAATTTTTACTGTACACCTATTATATGCTAGACCAGTGGTCGGCAAACTCATTAGTCAACAGAGCCAAATAGCAACAGTACAACGATTGAAATTTCTTTTGAGAGCCACATTTTTTAAACTTAAACTTCTTCTAACGCCACTTCTTCAAAATAGACTCGCCCAGGCCGTGGTATTTTGTGGAAGAGCCACACTCCAGGGGCCCAAGAGCTGCATGTGGCTCGCGAGCCGCAGTTTGCCGACCACGGTGCTAGACACTTGGGGATACAACAGTACACCAGACACGCACAATTCTACATGCATGAAACTTCCCATGGAAGTTACAGTGTAATGAAAGAAATATATTTTTTTAATCATATAAAAAGTATTAAAAGTGTTGAAGAGTGTTATAAAGGGAGGTTTCTGTAAGAGATTCGTCTACGTCAGCATCAGAGAAGACCTCATCTCAGCTGAGACCTGGGGTGTGAAGGAGCCAGCCAAGCCAAGACCAGGAGGCATGAGCCTTCCCAGCACAGAGAGCAGCCCGGGGAAAGGAGAGAGACTGGAGAGAACTGGGGTGAAGGCAGGGAGACGCAGTTAGAGAAGTCAGCCAGGAACAAAGCATACAAGGTCTGACCATCCATTTCTAGGTTATTCTGAAATCCAAGAGAAGCAGGCACTCACGCAGAGAACACGGCACATTAGCTGGTGCAGAACAAGAGCGCAAAAGCTGTGAGCTCCCTTCCCTAGCCTGAAACAGCCAAAATACCTAAAAATGGCCCCTCTGTTTTGACTTTTGGGGTTTGGTTTTAAACCATGGACTGGAAGGGTAAGGTGAGGCAAGAGAGAGGATGTGAGGGAACATGTTCAAAATCAAACAAGACAGAAACGCCTGGATGGAGGTTTTCTCTCCCGATCTCTGCAGGAATGGCCATATCAGTGGACCTGCAGGAGACAGAAGTCAGCAGAGCCTGGAATTCCTTCTGCAACCAAGACCCAGATGCCAGGCAGGTAGTGAAGCTACCCCTTCCCCACATCCCTCCATCCCGCCATGCAGCTTGTCTGAGGACAGTCTGCCAACCTCCTCCTGACACCAGACGGACCTATCACAGCCGCTCTAGGCTGAAGCCATCAGCCTGGGCCAGGAAAGCAAAATACATTGTTGTTGGTAAAAGCTGGCGGGGGGGGGGGGGGGGGGGTGTGAATCTGGCAAGTGCTGAGGACAGAGCCACAGTCTAAGTCTATGACAATTCATCCAGCATGCAATTGGGCCCTTCTTGGACTTTTAAAATCCGTTACATTGTATTTATGCACCCACTACCCACACAGAATATACAGTAGACTCCAAGAAATACGTAATACAAAATGATAAAATATAAATTAAAAACTGGGACTAGAGGAAAATAATTTAGAGTAAGAAGGCAGGAATAGAGCAGGGTGGGAAGTAGGATAAAGGGACATCGGCCAGAAGGTCAGTTACTAAACTGGATCTGAAAATGTGGCTCTGAGTTCCCTGTTGGCCAAGTGGAAAGGAGCAGTAGAAGCTGCACGCGTGGTCCGCAGGGAGAAAGATACTCAGCCGTGCCCTGTCCTGTGGCCTCGGGGAAGTGATTAACGTCTGCTTGGACTCAGTTTCCTCAACGCCAAAAAGGGATGAGAAACTACTGAATCTTTATGACTCCCTCTTTAATTAACTAAAAACAAACAAACAAGCTGTAATAACTATCAAGAATGGCGTATCCTTCAGCTTAGACCCCAAAATAAGAATCCCAAACCCCAATGTCTATAAGACCAATCGTAACAAAAATGAGAGGCACAGACTGGGCATAACCCAGTCAGGAGGGGCAGCGGCTGTGGGAACTGCAGAGCCTGTGCTCTGTCTCCAGGGGGCGCTGCTTCTCACCTCCAGCTGATTCTTGCCCTACAGCAGTGGTTCCCAACAAAGGACACACACCCCACACTGGGGCAATTAGATTTATAAGGGGGGCAATTCGAGAATGAGTTATTAACAGTGAATTTTTTGCATTTCTTATGGTTCTGGGGGCCTCATATACAGTATATAGATATATATTGTGACATACTAATGCATTTCAGTTCTCTATTATATGTTTTGAAACTTTATTTGCTATTTTTTCATATCAGTTCATATTATTATTTTTTTAACAATTTCTTAGTGATTTTTTCCTCAGTACTTCAACTGTCCTTTCATTCTTTTATATTTCTCTTTCATGGATGCCATGTTCTCTGGAAGCTTGTTTAGAGTCTAAACTTTAGACCAAGTTAATGGCCTTTTAGGCTTCCTCTACGTGAATAGGAGTTCACTTTTTGAATAATAAGAATTATATGTCACAGGGGGGAGCATCGGGATTTTAGAGATGCTTAGGTGGGGCATGGCCAAAAAACGGTTGGGAACCACTGCCCTAGCAAGCATGTCAAACTCACCGCCAGCCACAAGTCTGACATGCTTGCAGAATGTGGGCCCATGTTCTGATTTTTAAGAGGAGCTCAAAATCAGAGTTTTTCATATAAACTCTTCTAACTTTTAAATGTTTACTTTTAATTCAGATTTACTTCAAATAACGTGCACGTCAAATATAGCCCCATCTGAAGGCCAATTTCCAGAAAGAAAGAGCAAACCCCTTTACCGGCCTATACATGAATTTTTCCACAGGTTAAATTGCAATCCCCAGACCCTATGTTCACCCAGCTAAGCATCTCAGAGAAGTATATCCCAGCAAAGGTATGATTCTTTCTCAATCGAAACCCACAGACATGGTTGAGTTCCTTTGTATTTTAGGGACAGTGAAGGACACACCAGAGTAATAGAGAAGTCTTCACCAAGTAGCCAGATGGGCCTGGCTGTCTACGCCATCAGAATGTTGAATTGCTCCCAGAAAGTTCTCAAGGTTAGGTAGCGTGTGCGGAAATCAGCCCTTTCAGCACCACCTTCAAGGCGCATTGCTGGACTTATTTCTACTAGGAACAGAAAGCGCCCACCCTCTCCGTCATTGTTCCTCTGAGCAGCCCCCTGGAGGAGCTTCACAGAGCCCTGCCACTCCGTTCACTGCCAGTCCAGTACAGCAAGCACTTGCCAAATGCCCGCTGGATGCAGGTAGCGCGCTAAGACAGGTAAGCAAGGTAAGAAGCAGTGTCTAACACCTTGTAGGGGCTCAACAAATGAAACCACTGCTCGTACAGAAACCAACTGGAAAACAGAACCTGGTTTTCTTTTTTTCTAATGTTTTTGTTTTTCAATTACAGTTGACATTCAATTTTATATTAGTTTCTAGATAGAGCATAGTTTCAGGTGTACATTTATATAACGTGGGAAGTCATCTCCCCGATAAGTCCAGGACCTACATGACACTATACATAGTTATGGGCAGTTTAAAAAAAAAAAATCAGCCCTGCCCCACAGAAGGGTCACAGGTTCAATTCCCAGTCAAGAGCAAATACCTGGGTTACAGGTTTGATCCGGCCCCAATCGGGGCAAGTGCAGAAGGCAACCAATCAGTGTCTCTCTCACATCTATGTTTCTCTCTCTCTCTCTCTCTCTCTCTCTCTCTCTCTCTCTCTCTCTCTTCCCCTCCCCTCCCTTCCACACTCTCTAAAACAACAAAAAACAAGTTTTCTGAACTTCTCTCTTCCACCATCTTTTCAACAAGAACCTCACCACCTAAACAAAGCACTCCTGAAAATGAGGATCCCTCAGACTCGCGCTGAGTCCTTCTCATCCATCAGCCAGGGACAGCACTCCACTTCCCCCTCCAAAGAAGCACACGTACCTGTCCTGGACCTTGATGTATGCCGCTGCCATTCCTGACTGTCCGTCTGGATGCAGGGCACGGCCCTCCTGGCCCAGCCCTGCCTCTGGAGTCAGGTGATGACTACAGCCTGGCCGTCCCCACTCTTCCTGGGTCCAGAGTATGCGCTCAGAGTCCGCAGCCCTGGGATTTTCTTTTCCTTTTAAGCTTCAAATTGTCTCAACCGTTGAATACAGCTGGCACCTGTTTCCCTTTGGAGGTGGTAATTGCCAGGTCTCTTTCCATTGCAAAGCAACAGAAAAGCAACTGGAACCAGTTAAGCAAACAGTGCATTGTCAGGTCCACACATATGAGGAGGCCAGGGGTCCGGACACAGTAGGATTCAGAAGCCCAGACAATACGGTGGCATCCTCCTCTCCATCTCTTGACTCTGCGCTCCTCCACGGTGGTGCCCTGTGGTGGCTTTTGGTGACTCCAGTGGTTAAGAGCTAAGTGGAGACCTCCAGCCAGAATAAAAGGCAGTAAGGACTTCAGTTCCAGGGCGCAGTCTGAGTGAAGACTCCAGTTCAATCTTCAACCCCCTTTTCGCTTCACTCGGCCAGCTTGGCCCTGCAGGAGGCTGTTTCTTACCCTCAGGTTCCAGCTCGTTGGAGGTCACGGAGAGGACGCCACGGGGCAGACACGTCAACCGGGCAATGGGAGGCTCCTCACTCCACCCCTGCCCTTGGAAGGCACGTGCCAGCCACTCTTCCTGCACTGGGAGCCTGTTCGGGGCACAGCGCTGAGAGAGCGAGGTGCCATGAGACCGTCTAACGTGCACGTGACTGAACCCCTTGAAGGCCGCCGTGTAAACGCCGGCGCTGCGCCCAAGACGAGCCTTGCAGGCAACAAGCCTTGCTTGTAAAAGCCGCCACCTACCATTCTGCAGCAGCCTATCTTTTCCAGCTCTCTGTGCCCTCCGGGTACGGGGCCAATTTCACATTTCACCCAGGAACTGCAAGCTTACGAACCCGAGCTCCCAGCTCCACCTTCTCAACCTGCGAAGCCACCTCGACTCCCTCCCACAGCTGAGGCAGAAGCCCCGCCTCTTCCTGTTTCCCAGGGCCTACCACCCAGTGGCCTTTCTGTCCGAAGGAACGCTGTCAGCACTCGGGTCATTGGTAGAGCGTATTTGATTGTCAGGCCCTGCACCCAATGACTGGTCAAGTTGATGCTGGTATCCAGTTCCGAAGGGCTCTTTCATCTCCCAAGTGTCAAAGTGATTTTTGTTGTAAATGACAGAAGCCTAACGTATTAGAAGAATACTGAAGAATTTGTAGTTATTACTATTATTATTAGATATAATAATGATAGTTTTAGTAGTAGTATATTATTAGGTGATTATTATTGGATATAACATATTATAGTTATTATTAGGTATAATAATATTATTATATTTGTTACCAGGGCTGAGAGACAGGGAAAATGAGAAGATGTTGGTCAAAGGGTACAAATTTCTAGTTATAAGATGAATTTGTTCAGAGGACCTAATGTACAGCATGATGATTATAGTTAATAATACTATATTATATGCTTGAAAGTTGCTAGGAGAGTAGATCTTAAATGTTCTCACCACAAAATAGAAATGATAAGTATGTGATGTGATGGAAGTGGTTGTAATCAATTTGCAATATATAAGTGTATCAAATAAACAAGTTATACACCTTAAACTTAGTGTTATATGTCAGTTACACCTAAATAAAGCTGGGAAAAATAATTTTATATCGTAGTAGTTGTAGTAGTAGATAATTAATAGCATTGGTGCCATTATTATTATTATTATTATTATTACTATTATTGGGAAGAGAAGGGAGAAGAGACACTTCTGAAGCATTTACTATCTCTCAGGCACTATTTCAAGCACTTTGCATGTATCTCTTTTGTTCCTCATAACCACCCTCATTTATCCCATTTTACAAAAGACAAAAAAACTGCTGTCACACGCAGAGGCCGTGAGCTGGGATTTAAACCTAGCTGGTCTGGCTCCAGAAGGCTACACGCATCACTGTTAGACTACAATCAAAGAAAGAGTAACCAGAAGAGCAGAAGTGTTCAGGTATAACTGAAACCAAGCACTTGAATTCATCACTCGCCATCTCTGCCTCTGTCAACTTTTCCCTTCTCACAGCGGAGGAGCTTCCCTCCTGTGGCAGGAGATGAGGCTCCCTACAGCCCGCAGCCTCACAGTCTCCAGCATTCAGAAGGACTGACGGACACTTTCTCTGCTTCTAAGTTCAAAAATCCCAGAAGAGGGCTCTGATTGGCCCAGCTTAGGTCATGTGTCAACCTCTGGACCAATCATGTGTGGCCAGGCGGGCCACAGTCCTGTAGTTTCAGGGCTTTGGTTTCCAGTCAATCAATATAGCAGGTGAAGGCAGGACCCCACTAGGGTGTCAAAGTGGCTGGAATGAGAAAGGGAGTAAAAGCCATTGTCATGAGAAAGGAGGCATGCTGGGGACACTAGCATTGACATCATCCTGAGAGCAAGGGAAGTTTGCCAGAAAGCCTCACTGTGAAGAAGCTAGTTGGCGGAGGACTGAGGCCCCCTTGCAGCTGGGGCCCTTCTGACATCTGGTCCAGATGCCAGGCATCATTCATTCAAAAGTGCACATGGAGCTTTAATGAGGGACTGAAGAGAACAGTCCTCTGGGACTCCCACAAAGAGGCATTAGCATTCATTATCATCCTGCTCTGCCTGCCTGCATGAAATATGAAGGGGTCTTTGAAGACACATTGAGAGTATTTAGCAAATGCTCCAGAACAGCTCTTCTGAAAATAGCCCAAGCACAGGACTCTGTAATCTGTTAAGTCTCACAGTTGCAGTTTTGGCAGGAGGTGGGCTAAATTGACGACTGACATTCATTTTCACATCCTCCTATTTGTCAGTTCCACTGTCTTCTTCTTCCTCCACCCCAATCCTGATTTACATCTCAGGACCCTGGGTGGTGGGGCAAGAAAACAGGCTCTCCAACATGTCAAAACTGTGTTTGAATCTTGGAGGTGCTGCTTACCCGCTGGGTGACCTAGGGAAAGCTATTTGACCTGCCTGAACCTCAGTTTCCCCACCTGATAAGTGGAGACATGACTACCTTCCTTGTAAGGTAGTAAAGAGGATTATAAATAACTAGAGGCCCGGTGCACGAAATTCGTGCACGGGGGGGGGGGGGTGCACCTCAGCCCAGCCTGCACCCTCTCCAAACTGGGACCCCTCAAGGGATTTCCGACTGCCCGTTTAGGCCCAATCCCACCTAAACGGGCAGTCGGACATCCCTCTCACAATCCATGACTGCTGGCTCCCAACTGCTTGCCTGCCTGCCTGCCTGATTGCCCCTAACCGCTTCTGCCTGCCAGCATGATCATCCCCCAACCACTCCCCTGCCAGCCTGATCAATACCTAACTGCTCCCCTGCTGGCCCGATTGCCCCCAAATGCCCTCCCCTGCTGGCCCAATCACCCTAACTTCCCTCCCTTGCCAACCTCGTTGCCCCTAACTGCCTCCCCTGCTGGCCTGGTTGCCCCCAACTACCCTCCCCTGCAGGCCTGGTCCCTCCCAACTGCCTTCCCCTGCAGGCCTGGTCCCTCCCAGCTGACCTCCCCAGCCAGCCATCTTGTGTCCACATGGGGCGGACATCTTTGACTACATGGGAGCGGCCATCTTGTGTGTTGGAGTGATGGTCAATTTGCATATTACCTCTTTATTATATAGGATGGGGGGAGAGTCCTATATTAGTCAGGATACAATGACTGTGCTGCAGTGTCAAATAAAACTCCAAATATAGGAGCTTAGTGACACAAAGGTTTTTTTCTCACTCACTCCACATTTCCTGCTACATGAGAGGATCTCTTCCATGGTAGGACAAAATAAGGCCAAGTCACCAAGAGATGCTAACACCAGCAAAGGTGATAGATGGAGAGATGTGTAAAGCATCTTAGAGTCACTGAGTCCTTATTCCCAGGTCCATGCAGAGACTCCTTCCTTCCTATAAGCCACTAAGTTCCAGTTTTGCTTCAGTGTTTGAGGTGGGCTTTGATCACTTGTAACTGAAGGGGACACAACCTATCGGATTATGCTGATGGATCACTTGCTGAGTGCTTAGTATGTACCAGGCACTGTCAATCATGTTTTCTGAGCATGTCCCAGGCACTGTTCTAGGCACTTCAAATACACCCATTTCTGCTTAGGGTCAGCTTCACTTCCACTGTGCTCAGTTAACCTGCCTGTGAGTCAATGATTGATATCCCATTTCTAAATTAGGAAACTGAGGCCCAGAGAGGTTAAGTCATATGCGATCTTAGTTTGGGTTCCCCAGAAGTAGACATGAGGCAAGAATTCGAGTACAAGTAGTTGACTTGGGAGGCCCAGAAACTACCTGTAGAAAAGTGGGGATGTGGGATAGGGAAGAGAAAGCAGCCATTAAAGACTGTGTTCTCCAGACAGCTCCGGCTGTGGGCCGCTGGAGTATTCCTGCGGGGAAACTGCGAGTCAGCCTCATGCCAGCCAAGGGGCCAGGGAGCCAGAGCACTTACACACCCACCAGTCATTGGCAGAGGGATGCGCTCAGGAGCATTAATTCCCAGACGCTCCCAGCCTGTCCTCTGCAAGGGCAGAGTAGCATTGCACAACGTTGACGAAATCCTTCAGACAAGGAGCGGGAGATATACCAGCAGCTGGAATTTGGCCAACACTTATTGATATTGTTAGGCTAAAGCAGTGGTGTGGTTGAAATGTTTAACAACTGGCTTTCCAGATTGGGGAAAAAGAAAGGAAGGAAGGAAGGGAGGGAAGGAGGGAGGGAGGGAGGAAAGGAGGGGGAGGAAGGGAGCCTTGATTTGTAATGTTTGCTGATTCCATGGTATAAATACTGCCACTATGAACAATATCAAGCTATCAACATAATGTCAACTGGCTTGCAAATTTCCTGAAAATTTTTGCAAAATTCTGAAAATAACAACTGGCTCTTGCAAGCTGGTACTAGCTGATTCCAGCACACCACTGAGCCAGAGGGATGTGGGCAGGGCAGCAAAAGCATCTACCCCAATTATGGACAGGACACTTCGGGTAGTTCAATGTGGTAGGTACGGCCCATGCATCCTACCATGGTGGGTATTATTCATCCTTACTCTTTCTCAGCCCAGGGGCGGTGCAAAGACAGTGGTGATAAACAGGCATTGGGGAAGAGAAAGGAAGCTGGTGCTAAAAAGAGAGGGACAGAGCTATTAATATTGAGAGGGAGCTTCAACATCATCCATTCTGACCCCACCTTGAATGCATCCCTGACCAGTGATCATCCAGCCTCTACTTGCACAGCTCCCGTGACAGGGAGCTCACCACTTCTCCAACAGCAGATCAGCCTCTGAAGAGTCCCACACCACCAGACCCTGATAGGAGTCAAACAGCCAACCGCCTGTTAGGAGAAGTCATTTCACTGCGTCCAAGGCAATGGATGGACTGGATGCCGGAGGAAGGCACTTGAAGAATGAGCAAGCCGCTGGATCAGACACATGGAGCAGATGAAGTGCCTGGTCCCAGACCAACTTAAGCACTGGCTCCTTTTGTCAAAGCCACCCACCGAAAGGGAGACTATTCCATGATAAATGCTGGCCTGGGTCAGACCAATGAAGCATCGCGTGCAGGGTTCTGTCTCCATCAGGGCTCCGTGACTTCCCCCAGGCTGTGAGATTAAGACAGAGCCCAAACTTCCCTGTGCATGAGAATCACTGGGAAGCTTCCTGGGTCCCACCCCCAGAGATACCCCCTCAGGGCGGGGCCTGAGAGTCTGCATTTCTCAGGTGGTGCTGATGCTAGCAGCCTGATGGGTATACAAACTGTGCAACTGCACAGCGCCCTGGGCTCAAAAACACCCCAGGCTTGCTTTAATACTCTGCTGTTATCATCTTTAAGTTCTTAACAATTTTTTTAGCAAGGGACCCTGCATTTCCATTTTGCACTGAGCCCCACAAATTATACAGCCGTCCTGGTTGCTGGTCCCCAAACCAAACTTAAGCAACATTGAATTAAGGAAAGATCACAAACAGACTAGCTTCTCCTAAGTGGAAATGTGACTGTAGTTCGAACAGTTCAGCTTACATTTACTGAGCACCTACTGTGTGCCGGGCACTAGACAAGGTCCTGGGGAGGGACGGAGTACAATGGTCACGGAGTTTACAAGGGCTGCCATGGGAGTTCACAGTGAATGGAGGCTCTTACACTTCATTCATTCAGCCTATAGGTGCCTGGCAGCATGCTGAGGGGGAGAGGGAGGAGTGGTCTTACATGCCATGTTTAACTAAAGACCAGGCTCCTCTCTGGACCGGCTCCAACCCTCCTGCGGGAGAAAGACTCCCCCACTCCCACAGAAAACTGGGAAGTAACGCTGAACCAAGTCAACAATTTAAAAAAAAAAAAAAAAAGACACCTAATGGATCAAAACAGAAATGTTCAGAGGTCACACAAAACATCCTTTAGAAGTACAAATTAGCAAAATGGAGCTGTACGCTGTGAAGGTGTGAAGAAAGCAACAGGAGACCTTTTAGTACCCAGAGCCACCGGGAATTTTGTGAACCAGCCCCCAGGAACCCCAGGGAAGGGACTGTCTGCTGACCCTGGTTTATGGTTGAGGAAATTGAGGTTCAGAGCTACATGCCCAAGCTTACACCGCCAGTAAGTGGAGGGGCTCAGGCTGCCTGGCCCCAAAATGCACACTCATAACTCTTAATCTATACAGTTTAACACCCAAAGTTGTCTCAAGAAAGAAGGGGAGACTTGGAGAGGCCCCTTGCTGGGAACATTCCTGCAGACACTCTGCACACACACACCCCACCTGGCAGGCATCCTGGAGAGAACGCAGAGCATCAGATGCAGGTTGCACTGAGTTAGAGTCCTCCTCGGAGCTGGGAGGTGGTGTAGTATCATGACTGTGATGGGGGTCACCAGGGCCAGTTTGACTAAAGTCAAATCCTGACCTTGTCACCTCTTAGCTGCGTGGCTTGCATAAGTTACTTGTCTCCAGGGTTGGAGTGACCACATTCCAAGCACCTGACCAGCAGGCTCCACTCAGATCGAGCCCCCAGAAGTCTGTAGAGTGAAGACATTCAGTACTGCTCCAAGAGTCATCTTTGAAAGACAGAAGCGTTCCCAGGGTAGAGCAGTTCATGTCGATTCAACCGCTGAAGCACATCCCACATCCATCTGCTTCTCTGGACTTCCAGTCCAAGCCACCATCCCGCCTCCTTTGGATTAATCTGGGCTCTTACTCCCTACAGAAGATATCCAGCCAGCCACCTGTTTTGTTTTTTTGTCAATAAAGTTTTATTGGAACAAAGCCATGTCCATTCATGTATCCACCATCTAGGGCTGTTTTCCCACTGCAATGGCAGAGCTGAGTAGTCGCCATAGAGACTGTACGTGGTGCATGATGCCTTAAGTATTTGCTGTCTGGCCTTTTGGGAGAAGTTTTCCAATCTCTGCTCTGCAGTCCTTTCTCCCCACGGCATCCATAGTCATCTTTCTGAAACGGCAATCAGATCATTTTCCTCCCCTGCTTACAGCCCTCCAGTGTCTTCCAGGGG
Source organism: Cnephaeus nilssonii (assembly GCF_951640355.1). Classification (NCBI taxonomy): domain Eukaryota; kingdom Metazoa; phylum Chordata; class Mammalia; order Chiroptera; family Vespertilionidae; genus Cnephaeus; species Cnephaeus nilssonii. The sequence goes on along the minus strand of NC_137073.1, from coordinate 26,112,954 downwards.
ACACTAGGAAACATCACAATTCTGTATCCCATCTGGCAAAGTCCTATGTGACCTCACCCCTGTGTATTTCACTGGTCTTCTCTCCTACCACCACCACCCCTCCCTCCGTACTCCCACCAAACCGTCCTGTTGTTACTTCTTCTTGACCCTTGACCCCACTCTCCATTCTTATTCCTTCCCTGGGGCCTCTGCCTGTGTGTCCCCTCAGTCTCAAATACTCTCCCCTCAGCTCTTCAGATAGCTGGTTCCCCCTTATCACAGAGGGTCTCCGTTTCCATGACACCGTCTCAGAATGGCCTGCCCTGAATACCCCCAACCTAGACCCACCCTCGTGGCACTTATCACTAACAAAAATGATCCCACGCATCCTGTGTTTACTTGACCATCGTATGTCTTCCTGCCAGAATACAAAGTTTCGTGAGAGACAGGACTTGGTCTGTTTCTGACTCACTATATACCAGGGCCTAGACCACTGCCTGACACATAACAGAAACTCTCTAAATTTTTGTTGAGTGAATAAATGATTTTGTCAGCTCCAAAGACAAAACACTAAAATTGCAGTAGGTATGGCGTGGACCAGATACACACACACAAATACTCCCCTCCCCAAAGAGTTGAGACCTGAAAAGGGTTATCATAATAAACTAAGGAACCGCTTTCCAACAGCTGAATCGGAACACACAGCACCCAATGCTGGTCACATTGTACCACTGTAGGCAGCTACAAACCCTTGGAAAGCAGTAAGGTAGTATATGTCAAAAGCTGTAAAAATGTCCCTGCGTTAGACTTGGTATTCCACTCATGAGAAGTTAAAGGAACAATTCAACAGGATCAAAGGTTTTTAGCATAAAGGCATTTACTGTTTTATTATCTGGAAAAAAAATTAAAACAAGGTAACTGTCCAACAACTGGTGTAGACAGCCTATAGCCACGACCATTATGAAAACTCAGTGGAGCCACACAGAATAAAGATTGTGATAAATGAGTGAAATCTAATAAAAATGAGAATACATATTATGGCTCCGAGTAGGAAAACTACTTATGAACAAGGACCAGAAGAGAGCAACAAAGAATGGAAATACCTATTACATGTGGTGGACACTGCTAGCTGCCCATCAGATGTGGTCCTTCCTTCCTCCTGGACACACAGCTAACCAGACTGCCCAGTAGTCCTTACACCTGGGGAGGGCCATATGTCTGAATCCAAGTCGGTGGAATGGGAATGGAAGCGATGTGCCACTCACCCTTCTGGCCCATAAAATCCTACCATGCATGCTTCACCATGCTATGTCTCTAAGGTGACCTCAGAAGCCACATGTTGGAGATGGCAGAGACTCTGTGAGCCTGTGCACCAAACAGCTGGGCATAATATAGACCTCTCTCTTCCCATTCACCTAGAACAGTGGTCGGCAAACTGCAGCTCGCGAGCCACATGCAGCTCTTTGGCCCCTTCAGTATGGCTCTTCCACAAAATACCACGGCCTGGGCGAGTCTATTTCGAAGAAGTGGCGTTAGAAGAAGTTTAAGTTTAAAAAATTTGGCTCTCAAAAGAAATTTCAATCGTTGTACTGTTGATATTTGGCTCTGTTGACTAATGAGTTTGCCGACCACTGACCTAGAACCACCCTTAACTGTAACATGAATCATAAACTTCTGGTGTGTGTGCACCATTCGGTCCGGGCCTATTTGTTACAGCAGTTCAGCTGACCCTAATTGATACCCTGATATAATGCCTGGTGGTTAAGAGTTCAGACTTTAGAGTCAGAGAGACAAGTTCAAATCCCAGCAACATCACTTACTGCGTGACCTTGGTACTCACTGCTCTGAGCCTCAGTTTCTTCACCAGTTTATTTTGAGAAACAAGTGAGAGAATTACTATAAAGTCCTTAGTGTTGTACCTAAGATGAAGACGGAGCTTGGTCCATGGTTCCACGTGTTCCTGAAGCCAGTTGCATCCTGCCCTTCCCTGGATTCTGGAGACGTTTGCCTAAGCTAGCTCACGAGCTGGGTTTCTAACTCTTTGCAAACAAGAGTGTTGACTAATACAACACCCTCCAAACATTAATGTCTTTGTCCCAACCCATCACCCAGGCAGAGGGGGTCCAGCCAGGGCAAACCCAAGCAGAAACCAGGCGGCACTCACTAAACTGGCTTAAGATAGAGCCAGTGGGCAGTAACTAACCCAAAGTTCTCTGTACCTAAGTGGCAGGACCAGACCCCAAAACCAGGAAGACCCCAAGGCAGCCTTTCCCAAGACATGGCCCCATCCCTGGTGCCCGCTCAGGTCAGCCTGGGCTATTTTCCTGGACAGAAGAGCAGGCAGTCATTAGTGGGCTGTGCCCAGGCTGAGAACAGTTCCCAGGCCAGATGGCATCTCTGGCATGCCCTCAATGCCAGCAGAGGCTAGTCATGCCCAAGAGGCCAAGAGGCCCAATATGGAGGGGATGGTCCAGAGTCCCGGTAAACAAGGCAGCCCAGTGTCCTCCTCCTCAGCCATCTGGCCACCACGCACAGGCCCAGAGCAGCAGGTGAGCAGGGCCATCCAGGCGGGGCACTGAGCCAGAAGGAGGACTCACAGGCTGAATCAATCAATCTCTCTCTCTCTCTCTCTCTCTCTCTCTCTTTTTCTTTCTCTCTCTCTCTCTCTCACACACACACACACACACACACACACACAAAATGCATGTACAGAGTTATAGTCACACATCACACCTGCACAATCACTCCTTCCAAACCCAACCCCTGCTGATACACAACAGACCACAGGGCCAGTGTGGCTTGGATGAAACCGTAGTTCGATCCCACATTATTTTGCATGTGTCAGGGGGATAAAGTTATTTCCCAAGACTGAGTTGCATCTCTCACAGGGTCCCTGCCTGCCTGCTACCCCCACCAAACCAGCTCCATGAGGATGGCCTCCTGACCCTTCCTCACTGGGTCCCCAAGGATTGAACACTGTTGTGGTGATCAGAGACAGACCTGGACCTGAAACAGCAGGACACTGATGGCAAGAAGCAGAGCCAGAGACAGGGACTTGGGTGCCTGTGGGTTTTTAAGGGACGGCTTCCAGGAGCAGGGACGTGAGGGCCACGGGAAGCAGAAGGGGAAAGAGCTGAGGAGAACGTGGTCTCTGATTCTAGCCTCAGCCTGATCCCTGGTAGCTCTGTAGCACGTACTGCAGCATCGCAAGGCAGGGGCAGCGACTCCTACTGCGAATCGGTTAGTCATCGGGCCACGGCATCCCCTCCAGGAGAGGGCGTGTCTCCAGAGAAGGGACAGCTGTGCCCTCTTAGCAGCCGGCACTCACAGCAGCCAGCAGGTGCACTGGCCAGGTACAAGAGATCTAGGTAGGATGCCAACAGTGTCTGCACCAGGGTAAACCCCTGTAATAGCCTGAAGTCCCGAAAGGAAGTGAAAATTCATGTCTACCCAGGGATGGCTTTCAAATTACCGAACATCTGTCATGGCCTGGCCCTGACCAATCGGCGACACTGTGACCAGCCCCGCAACTGGCTGTAAAACACAGGCAGAGCCACACTAGTGAGTATCCGCTGAATGCCAACCCCACCTCTGCCAAGGGATGATACCATGACTCACACCCTGCAGCTGTTGCAGCAGGACCATCACCTCACAGGACCCTCACCACCGCCTGCAATGCCACCGCCATCCCCATTTTAATGCAGAGCCGCCTGGGGCTCAGGGCCATCAGGCAGCTCCCCAGAGTCAATAAATAAATAACAGGGGCAGGACTTGCACTCAGACCCGTCCGTCTCCAAAGCCAATACAAATTTCCCACTCTGCCTCCCGGGCTTGGAAGAGATTTAAAAAGAACGCAAGCTAAAGAAGCCCTGCTTCCGAGAGACAGGAGAGTCCCCCGTGATGCTGGGATCATGATTTTATCATGTTCAGAGGGGAATGAAAGGGACAGGAAACAAGCGAGCTGTGATCTCCTGCGATGTCAGAGACATTCTTTTCAGAGAAATGTACATTTCGTAGAATCAATGTGCTCTGAAGCCTTGGCGAGCCAGGGGAGACCTGTAGTCCCTACCCTCCACATAAGAGGCCGAAGAAATTAAAGGGAATCATCTGAAGCAAGGAGGTCGTAAACATTCAAAATTAATGAGCCCGCTCTGATCGTGTGGCTCAGTTGGTTGGGCATCGTCCTGAGCATCGAAAGGTGGCTGCTGGTTTGCTTCCTGGTCAGGGCACATGCCCGGGTTGTGGGTTTAGCCCCAATTGAGGAGAGGTGCTGGAGGCAGCAGATCAATGTTTCATTCTCACAACCATGTTTCTCTCTCTCTCCGCCTTTCTTCCTCTCTCTCTAAAAATCAATTTTAAAATCTTTTTTAAAACAGTCAAGATTCATTTTCTAAAAAAATTAATAATCCAGCCCAGGCTGGGTAGCTCAGTTGGTGAGAGCGTCATCCTGCTACCAAGGTTGTGGGTTTGATTCCCTGTCAGGGCACATACAACAATCAACCGATGAATGCATGAATGGGAGGAACAACATATTGATGTTTCTTTCTCTCTCCCTTCTTCCTCTCTCGCAAATCAAATCAAATCAATAAAATAAAGTAAAATAAAATTATGATTCATTTCAGTCCCCAAGAAGTGAGCTGTGTGCTCTGTTATCAAAAGATGGACTTATCCCAAGATGGGATTCCTAGCCCTTCCTGCTAAGGATAATGACAGAACTTGTATTCCCTATCCAGGGGTTGGCAAACTTTTTCTGTCAAGGGCTAGATAGATAGTGAACACTTTGTGGGCCCCACAATCTCTGTTGCAACTACTCACCTTATGCCTGCATCTCCCCACCTCACAGGCCACGCCCTCGTGGTCTTTGGCAGGCCCTCCTCCCCACCTGTCCTCTGAAGATTGAGCTGCCCCAGGCCTTGGCCTCTTTGCTGTTCCTCAGACACAAAGTGCATTTCTTCCTCAGGGCCGCTGCAACTGTTGTCCCCTCCAGCAGGCTGCTCTTCTTCCAGATCTTCGCACAACTGGCCCCTCCTCTTCTTCAGGTCTCAGCTCAAATGTCACCGCTTCAGAGTGGCCTTCCCTGATGCCAATCACTCTCTACCACATGGACCAGCTCTGGTTTTCGTTTTGTAACACTTCTCCATAGACTTGCTCGCTGCCCCTCTCCTCCATCAGCATCACACCTCAGGAGAGCTGAGGTCTGCTCGCATGTTCTCACCACCGAACCCCCAGGACCCAGAGCAGTGCCTGGCACGAGCTAGATGCTTGATTAATAGCTGTTGCATGAATAACGACTCCCTCCCAAAAGATCAAACCTTACAAAATACCCACTAGATTAGTGGTCGGCAAACCTTTTCTAGAAAGGGCCAGAAGGTAAATACTGTCGGCTGGCAGGCCATACAGCCTTCGCCACAGCTCCCCACCTCTGCCACTGCAGGGCGAAAACAGGCTTGGGCAGCCTGTAATTGATGGCTGGGTTCACACAACACTTCATTCACAAACACAGCTGGCAGACCAGATGTGGCCCGAGGGCCACAGTTTGCTAACCCCTGCACTCGACCAAGATAAGTCTTGGGCCCCATCTTCCTACGTGAACAGTTCTTTGCCATCATAACTGAGTAGCAATCATCTCAGGCGAGGCAGTCTTGAAACTGCAAGGAAAGAAGCATTCTTCGTTGGCAGCAAAGTGTTCTTCCTACATATTCCTGCCTACCCCGGCCCAGGAAAACGAAGCGAGAGGCCCGTCCCGAGGGTGATCGCTCAGTGGTGTCGGCCACCTCTCCTCTCGGCTTGGGGAGCAGTCACAGCATGAAAATGCAGCAGCTGTCGGCTCCCGTCCCCTCACCAGCCTCACCAGCCTCACGCCTTCCCTGCAGAGACCGGACAGGGAGGGGCTGCCGTCAGTCCCTGGGGGCATGGATTCCGCACAGATTTGGGACCACTTGTTCCAATGCGTTCATCTATTTTACAGAATCTTAAAATTCCAAAGAGCAACTACAAGATGGGCTGCTGTTTCATCCACCTAGTGGAACACTGAAAAAATTCATTCACCCGAAAGGATGTGTAAAACGGTGGCATCTCAAACAACCCCAGGCGAAGGGTATAGTTATAATATTCCTGATCCAACCACAATCCCACCATTGCATCATAAAACATAAACACCCACTCCCACTGAGAAAGGGACAAGATGAAGGTCATGTCACACCAACCTCCACTCCACCAAGGGCCAGGGCCAGGGCCAGGAGCGAGCCTCTGGTCCTTGCACACAGTAGGCCCACGGGAACATTAGTCTCTCCCCTCCTCTAGGCATGTCATAAGATCATGGTCATTTTGCTAATGGAAAGGTGACTTGGACCAGGCCTTGTCAACTTGGTAGGAAGTAGATGAGTTCCGTTGGTTTTGCACACCCAGGGCCACTTGTCCCTCTGGGTAACGCAGCGTCCTGGTCACAGGAGCTACCCATGGCACGAACGTAGGTGTGGCTCAGGTCTAGCCAGGCCCCAGGGACTCTGCAGTTTGCCCATCACCTGCCCCAGGACTGACACAGTGCTATGAGGTGGAAGTTCTCTTTCTGTGGAGCCTGCAAACCGAGATGATGTACAGCCCAAAGCTGCTGGGTGACATCGTCCACAGAAGCAGAACATATCAGCGGATGCCAAAAGCCACTTTACCCAAACTGTGCTCACAGTGCACTGTCATTGTCTCTACGTCTGTGAATGTGTGCCCAGCATCTGCCCCTGCCCTGCCCCTGCCCCAGGCAGACCAGTGACTGAGCAAACAGCCCTGGACCTACTTAAAATGCCTGTCAGTTTCTAGCAAAGGGCCTGATCCCTGAGAGCTGGCACAGAGCCTGGAGGGAGGAAAGAACAAGGTCAACACACAAAGGGAAGCAGAGCCGGGAAACTGGGAGACTCTGGATCCAGCCCTGCACACAGCCAGGCAGTCCTGCGTCTCCCAATCACGTGGTCAGAGACATGCCCCATTGTGCTTACGCTGGTTGGGGTTGGGTTTCTATTACTTGAAACCCAAAGACCTTGGCTAATATGCAAGTAGAAAGGCACCACTTTTCGGGGAATCTCAGTCCCTGTCCATTCATGTAACAGACATTTATGGAGTACTATTCCAGTTACCTAACATTACGTAACAAGACACCCCCAAACTTAGAGGCCTAACACAATCACATACCATATTCACAAATTCCTCGGGTCAGGGATTTGGGAAGAGCTCAGCTGGGCAGTATGGGCAGTACTTGCTCGGGGTCTCTAAATTGGTGGCGTCTGATGGCAGCGGGGGCTGCAGTCACCGACGGCTTGACTGGAGCTGGGGGGTCCACTTCCAAGGGGCCTCGTGCATGTGGCCTGCAGGCTAGACTGGCTGTTGGCCATAGGCCTCAACTCCTCTCCACGGGACTCCGGGTCTGCTCTCACACACCATCACTCGCTTCTGCCATAGTCCCTGGGTCACAGAGGGCCAGCCCTGCTTCACTGTGGGAGGGGACCACACACACTGTGGATCACTGGAGACCGTCTGGAGGCTGGCCCCTGTCCCAAGCTCCCACCATGCACCAGGGACTGGAAACATAGATGACTAAGACACAGCTCTCACCCCTAGTGGACACTCACCTACACTAAGACGAATGTAACCACGCAAACCTTGTCTCCCAAATCCTTCCCAGCTCTGCTCTTCAGGTCGCCCCAGCTGTTAAGGAAAGGGAATCCTGCCTATTAAGAAACCGGATTTAAGTATTCAGTCTCTTAGCTCTTTGGTTCCAGAAACAATGCTGCCAGAAAAAATGAAAACGTCGTCTGGCATCTAATCTTTCCCCATGACCAAAGCCTCCATCACACACATGGCTACATGTCCTGGTGCCTTAACTAACTTTATTACAGCTCCTGCCCACATCTCTTGCACATGACATTAACTCTCTAAACCCCTGAATTATCCCCAGAAACCTGGCATGTAACTGCACTGTCTCATTTGTACGCAGGGGCAGTCAGGCCTGGTGGTTAAACTCTTGGATCTGGGGTCAAGTCCCAGCTCTGCCACTCAGTAGCTGCAAGAGCTTCCAGTCTGTTTCCTCCTCTATACCATAGGACTGAAAGGACATGCACGTCATAAAGTCATGAAGATCCAACAGACATGCATGAATGGGCTCAGCATGGTGCCTGGCACATGGCAACCACTCAGGGACGTTCCTGGGGGGACGCTCTTACCTCAGGAGGGCAATCATTCACTTTCACCCGATTTCATGAATCTTCTCTCCTCACAATTACACCATTAGACTTAAAGCACAAGCACTGCCTCTTCCCTCTGCCCTTCTTTTGTGGCCGCCAGCCCCTCCCCACCTACACACACACACACACACACACACACACACACACACACACGCCAGCCCCTCCCCACCTACACACACACACACACACACACACACACACACACACACGCACGCACATACCCTCTTGCCCGCTTTCAGCCCTTCCCATGCCCCCACTTGCAATAATCCTTGCTGTTTGGTTGAGAAAATCCAAAACAAGAGAGGAATACTGTAGTGAAGGCAGCACCTTAGAATGATACTTTCCTAAAGGTCGTTGGAGTGTCCTCACTGAGGTTTCAGGGACATTTCAATAAGCAAAAATACGCAAGCAACGGAGTTCTCCAAGAGCTTAGCATTTTAGACATTTTTAAACATTTCTCAGGGGGGGAAAAATCTGTCTCATAGAACTTCTGCCCCATTCAAAACCCTGTAACAACATTAGCACTTACACCTCACAGGGGGATCAGGGAGTGAAGAAAATTACAGACGACTTCCAAATGGACTGAGAAATACATCAGCTTCTTCCGGGAACAGAGAGCCCTTTAGAGGTCCCACCGACACCAGAGGTGACCTGCAGCCAGCGGTGGGCGAAGACTGCCACTTAATGGCAGCCTCGGGAACTGGGGGGAATATATTGACATTTAGTTGTATCTTTCACAAGCTCTTAACCTTTACTCGGTGTCAATAAAAAGCCCCATTAACATTTAAAAGGGATGTTACAGGGTGTCCACTCGGAATAACAGTAAGAAAACACTCCAAGAAATGGATTATGTATCTCGTCTGTCGACCTCTAAGAGGTTACTGCCCTCCGGGCTCAAAAAGCAAACCAGTCGGCCCAAGGGCCACTGCAGTCGTTGGAAACAGCACCGCTTCGGGTGGCCAGGAGCCAGGAAAGCGTCGCGCTGACCTTCTGCCTTGGTTACACCCACAAGACCTTCTGCCCAGGATTTCCTCTCTCCTGTCTGTATCCTTCCAGACTTGGCCAAACATCCCACCTCGGAAGCTTCCCCAAGCCTCAGGCAGGACCAACCTCTGCCCGGTGCCCCCACCGCCGTGGAGAGGCCCTCAGCTCTCTGCGCTGCCCTTGCCCACTTGCTGGCTGGTCCTCCACCCATGATGGGTCTATGGAGACAGGCACCATCTCCCCACCTATCACTCATTCACCCATGCATTCACTCACTCATGTGAATGCTCACTTCCTGCTGAGCTCTGGGGCTGTAAGGAACTAAGCAGACTTATCTCCTGCTCTTCCAACTCCATTCAGTGTCATCTACTCTACTCATCTTTATATCCCCAGTGCCTCTCATATATGGTACTCAATAAATGTTCAACGGATGTGTCCCCTCCTTCAATATAACTTAGATTAACTCAATTCCTATAAACACTGAATTAATGTTGTTCAAATGCTATGAATTCCTGTGGATCCTTTATGCAAACAGCAGCCTTCAGTCCTCACCCATCCTTCATATGCATTTTGATTGGACAAACGTATGTGGTCTTTTTAAAATTTTAATTTGTTGCTAATATTTAAAACGTGGAAGATGTCACATAAAATGCTCTTTCTGGCTTCCCTAGAAACATGAGCACACATTCCTGCAGTCCCCGTGAGCTAGGGAAACCGGCTCCTTCAGACAGGGTGCATGTGCTGCACTTTGCCACAAGCCGCCCCCCTCCCCTATTTCCCTCCACAGAAGCCCAACGACAGCTGCTGTGGACCATCTCGCCTTTGCTGGGGGTTTTCTTGCCCCAGCCCTTCACTTAGGACCCACATGCGCCTCCAGGCATCTTAATTTATGACCGTGGCATTATGCCAGTGTCATCTAAGAAATACCTCTGAGACGAGCTACGACACAATGAACGGGCAATTTTATTGATTCTACCTCCTAAACATACCCTCCTAGTAGTAGACACACGTTGTGCAGTTTCCAGCAGGGACCTTGGTGCACAGGGACATTAAAGGAAAAGGCAACTCCAACAGGTACTTCACGAGGGGGCCAAAACCATGTTTCCTGCAATTCTTCTTGCAAACGAATGCTGAAGATTAAGAATTACATTCTCACACCACCAGCACAGCTTAAATACCTTTGACAAAAATAATAATAATAAATTATCTTCAACTCAGAAAATAAATTGTGCTCAGCAGAGTGACAGGAGGGTCCATTCATTGCATTGCACCGCGGGGCCGGACAGGGGGAGGACAGGTACAGGCAGCTACGCTGACAGGTACACAGGGCCAAGGACACGTTCTCTGAACTTAGTCAAACGCATGCTTTCATGCCAGCGGCGGGTGGTGCCCCCTGGCTGTGGCCTGTCCCGAGTGAGACTTCACTGCCCCTCCTCCTCCTCTTCACGTCCACCTTGTCTTCTGTTTCTTGGTTTGTCTCTTGGCATCTTCTGGGCCACTACTGTCAGAGGCGGTCTGGCCAAGAGCCCGGACGCCCTGCAGTCGAGTCGTCAACTGCAACAGCAAGGGAACGAGCTAAAAAGAGAGGGAGAGAGTGAGGGGTGCCAGCAGACTCCTGTCCACGTGGGCACTGAAGCCCTGCGTGAGCACAGCTCCTTTCCAGGTCGTCACCATCCGCTAGGCGCTAATGCTGAGGGGAGCCTCCGTTCAAAATAAGGCAGGCTTGTGCACCCAGAGGTCAGCAGAGACAGCTGGCTCGCTCTGAGCAACACATGCCCCAAAGTGGTCCAGGTTTAAGGATTGGGGGAGATGTTACAGATATATATGGCCTTGAAAGGAGGACTGGGGGGCTGGATTTGAGGCCTTTATGGTTCCTTCTCACCCTAAAATGTTGTCATTTCTATAACATTGGACATTCAGCTGTGAGGGACCCCGCTCACTGATATATCCGCTTTCTCCTGAGGTCTCTGGATTTCCTACCTTGTCGTGGTTGTAGCCAGCCAACAGGACGAGCAGCGTCAGAGGCAGGGCGATGAAGGAACCTTGTGCGATGTCTTGCTCAGGCAGCTTCCTCTGCAAACACCAAGAGTCCTGCCACTTACCTGCCGTCTGCTATTACGCAGCCGTGACCCACCAGCCTTCTGAAGGGGCTACCCCCATACACCCGGTATCCCACACGATCCAAACTCCCACTATCCAAAGTGAGAAACAGAGGCAACTCGCATACATTTGCAGATGCGCCCTCCACTATCCGAACTCATTCCTTGCTCTCTGAAACTCAGGAACAAAGCGTCCATCACAAGGTATTCCTCACCCCTGTCCACACTGAGGAAGCAAAGGCCGTGAGAGCAGGCATCCCTGTGGCTGAGTCCCGGCCACACACAGGAAGTATGGAGAACCCACTGCCCTAGGCTGGACACACAGCGATGAACAAGCTAGTCCCAGAGATTGTACCAGTGAGGAGACGAAGCAGCTGCTGCTTCTATCCCAGCGGCCATTCGCCCTTTCTTCCAATAGAACCCTCAATGTCATTGGGCCAATCAGAATACAGACCATGCCCATCCTCTTTTACAGTCTGTTTGATACAAGATACAATAAGATCCACACATGGCAGCTGACTGATAAACTGAGTAACTTCTTTTCATCTACAGGTATCCCATCCATATGTTGTTGTTATCTTATTTCTCTGGCAATTTGTCAAATAAGTCAGGTTCCAGGTTGTCGTCCTGCAGTGCCCCACCCCCTACATCTGGTGGTGTTGTCACATGCTCTGGTGACCTCTATACATGTCCTGTAAGCCGGCAGCTGGCTCTAGAAGTGTGGGCGGGCCAGGTATATTGAGCCTCCTGGAGGACCTCAATGCCACCCATCGTGACGCAGTGGCGCAGTGGTGTCCTTCTTCCCCGAAAGTCACAGCTGAGCCACTGACCTAAACGATTCCACCCCTCACTGCGTTTCCTCCTCGAGGGACTTGGCATCAGCACTCGGAAAAGCAGAAACGCAGCTGGGGAAATCCAGAGTGCAAAATCCAGGATGCTCGAGGGGCCCCATGCGAGGGCCCTTTAAACAGCATTCCTGCCTCCACCCAATACCTGGGGCACAGGGTGTGTGAACTTTCCTTCTCCCGCCAGCCCCACGGGTTTCACAGACCTGCCCCTCCCCCTTACCGTGGGGTTAAAAACCAAGGTGATGTGCTTGTGGTAGCCCACTGCGGTGAACGAAACCTGCGGCAAGGCGTAGTCGTACTGGGACCTGGGGAGCGTGGAGTCCAGGAGCACAACGTAGTTCTGTGCACAAGTGAGAAGTTATTTTATAAAGGAGTTTGGGCAAAGCAAATGAAAACTAAAACCTAACGTATGGCTGTGATGTTTTTAAGGAAATCCCCGTTTATACATCCAAACAAAGGTTGCTGACTTCAGGGCGGTAACCTCAGTGGGCTATCCCAGCAGTGGCAGCCGCGTGTCTATGAGCTGTGCCTTCCGTAAAGCTTTCGAAGGCGGTGGCACTTTTCATGAGCGCATTTAACCACAATTATGGCCCTCTGAGGATATGACTTTATGATACACAAGGCTTTCTTATGAGCCCATTTTAATGAGGGAGGGACGTGATCAAACTGAGGAAGACTGTTTGCAATCCAAAATGAGGCTGACTTTGCAGGGACAGCACTTTGGTGGCTCATTAGCTGGCATGTGTTAAGAACACCGCATCTCAGGAAAGGTACCGTGACGGTCACGGCCCTGCGTGCTGAGCCCCGTGCACTAGATCAAAGCCTGCTCTGCTCGCAAACACTGACAAGATCGGCACGATGACCCCCACTGTACAGATGGGGAGAGCAAGGCCTGAAGGACTTAACTGTGACTTGCCCAGGGTCACTCAGCTAGTACAGGGCCGAGCAGCCTTGGAACCCAGCACTGTTCACACAGCGCTGTGCTGCCTAAAGTATCCATCCCAGAGGGCATCGGGGAAATGAAGGGGAACCCCAAAACTCCATCTCAACCTATGTTATTACTTCATAGCCGTTCCACGCTGAGGAAGGCCAGTGTATCACCCTGTGCAGGTGGTGAAAAGCCAGGGGAGGAAATGTCACGCCACAGGCTCACTCCTGATACCCTGAAGCTAAGACCCCCAGAAAGGAACCAAATTCTTCGCAAAGGTTGCTCCCACCACGCCAACTACGAAAGTTTTCTCTGTCCAGTTAGAATTGATAATAAACATGCTATATTCAGTAAATGAATGTCCAACATTAGCGCCTTGGTTAAACCAATTATGATATTTCTTATACTATGGATTACTGTACAACCATTCAAAATCCTGTTATAAATGATTTATGACGGGAAAGATTTGTGACAGTCTTCACTGAAAAGCACAGATTACAAAGTGATGTATAAGAATCCCAGCTCTGAATTATTAAAATAAATGGATCTGTATATTTAAACTTATACACCTATGTGCACACACATTGAAAAAAGACCAAAAGGATACTTAGCAACACGTTAACAGTGGTTATTTCTGGATGAGGGTGTTATGTCTGATGCCCCACCCCCCGAACTCTCCTGTCATGAACAAGTGTTATTTTTGTAAACAGAAAAACACTAATTAAGAAACATAATCACTACAGAGCCCAATCTCCTTTGACTCAGAGAGGAAAACATCAACCATTTCTGCAGAGTGTATTCAGAGAGAAAATGAGAGGACTGTGCTTCCTGAAACTGAAAAGTGGGATTATTAAAACGAAGACGGAACCGAGAATGGTGCCGTGCCATTACCTGGCCGTCTCTGAGCAGTGGCGGGAAGTGGAAGAAGAGGGACTGGCCAAGAGAAACCGTCTGAATCGGGTTGTCGAGGTTTTCACTCTTGTACAGCTTGACCTGGAGAGCGGTAACAAAGCAGGACGGGCTTTGGAAATGAGACACGATACACCTTTCTGTTCAGACACCCTCAGGACAGCTTATCTCCTGGGAGGAAAGGGTCTCTGGAAACATGGGTCCTTGAAAGCGAATCCGTCCTCCCCTGACAGGCCATACGTAATGCATCCCTCAGTCATCTGAGACTCCGGTTACATGGCGTGCAAAGACATGTAAGACTTACAGCAGATTCCGACGACTTATGTGAACACTCAATATGGTTATAATAGTTAGTATATTGATATTAAAAAAGAATCGCTTCTAACAGATCTATAATATACCAGGCATGCAACAGGTTGCCTTACATATATTGTCACCCATCCTGGCTACTAAACAGGTATCGTTTTATCCCTAAGGAGACTTGGGGAGCCTGCGTCACTTAAGGTCACACAATCTATACATGCTGGAGCCTGGGACTCCCTCACCTCACTGAGGTCTCACGCTCCTCTCTCCCTCCCCCGGCACTGCTCTCCATATGCTGTAATCTTAAACTTGAAACACATTCCTATTTTGCATTTGGTACTCTGCCTGCTTCCAGCAATGCAGTGCTTTGTTTCTGGCCTTTCTCTCCGGCCCAGGTGTGCTGCCTGTCACACCATACGTGATGGGGCCTGGGAAGAGGGAGGTACAGTCCTGGCTGATGCTAAAGTCTGTGGGGGCTCCTCCCTGCACCCACGGCAGGAGAACTCCAGAGCACCCCTTTCCAGGGCCCAGGCTGACACTTTTCTATGTAACACACAAGTCAAGAGGAGATTTCCTAACACAAAGGTCATAGGAAATAGTGGAGGCCTGCAGGTCACACCCAAAATGGAATATGTTCTTCTGATTTGTGCAGTGTTTCAAGTAAATTTGAATTCATCCCTATATTTAAAAATCAGGCGATTCCAAATAACTCTAACTTCCAGCTCCTCTGGGAAACTGGAAAGTGATGTCAACCCTGGGCCAGAACTCCCAACAGCGCGATAGTCAGAGTGAGCAGAGGAGTAGCACCTTCACTCCCTGGGGGGGCCATGAGCTCTCCAGTCTGCCCCACGTCCTACCCTCACTCTCTGGAAACATGCTTACAACCCCTGGACCGAAGGGCAGTTAAGAGGTGAGTTAAAACGTAAATGCACGTTTTCACTCAAGTCTAATACTTCACTGTATACAAAATTACAGTACCTCTGAAAAATACACTGCCGAGGCGACTCATTAACATCTTTCAAGGGATCACAGGGCACTGTATAAACATCTCTTCCTTAATTACAGAGAGCACATTTTGTTAGAACTTGGACAGACCCTAAGAGGTCAGTGAGTCTAACTCCCTGGCTTTACAGAGGAGAAAACCAAGGTCCATGGGAATGAAGTGGCTGCCCAAGCTGACAAGGTAAGTAACCGCCCGTGACAGGAGGCAGCCCAGACAGTCTGAGTTCTAGTCCACTGCCCACCAGCTCCATTCTGGACAGAATTTAAATAGTTACGAAGCACTTTGCCTTAAAATTGTATTTCTGTTCCAGACTCTAGACCATATTGATCATTCATTAGGCTCCTACTACAATACTTCCAGAGATATATACTGCTAGTAAAACGGTTATCTGAAACCGGAACGCATTTCTCTCCAGCTATCAGCAATCATTCTCCCAGATATATGCTTGGATCGAAGTTTCTTAAATCTCAACCTCAACACAGCATCTCCACCTTTAGTACACTAAAGCTAGCACCAGAGAGGCCCAGACATCCGGTTCTTACTCATCTCAAAGCTGAAAAGAACACGGTATTTTCACCTTAAAAAGCTGGCCTTACCCATAATGTAGAAAGATACTCGGAGGAAGTGATCACATTTCCACTTAAATCGAACTGATTAATCTGCCGGAAAACAATGATGTTTATATCGTCGATGTCGTTATTGCCAACCTAGAAAGAAATAAGGAATGCTGATATTGAGGAAGCTGGAAGAGGAACTTCTACTTTAGCTGTGTGACGTCTCAGGCTATTTCATGACAAACTTCACTTCCTATAATAAAGGCCATAGAAGCAGCCTAAGTCCCAGGTCACAATCTGATAGTAAGTAGATGGGCTACCCCTGGCTCACAGACACATTTTGTTAGACAAATGCATTCTTTGTTTTCTAAGTTTTAATCACTTGCCAACATTTTAAAAAATTTCATGTACAAAAAAGCCAGATTTTTTTAGTCTCTCTTGAAAAAGAAGATGTTCTTGCCTGGCAGCAATCAGCTAGAGCCGAGCCACAGCAGCCCCTCGGGGTGGGTGTGTGCTCTCAATATGTGACTTGTTCATATCTGCCAGCTCACAGGCCGCACAGCTGCTGGTGATCCTGGCCTAAGTCACGACGGCAAGGAAATATACAGAACTGTAAAGTATGGCCATTTAAAATGCCAGATGCCATGAAGACATCAACAAAATACACTGTCGAGGCTACACAGTCCTAAATGGCCTGCACCTCTCTCTCTAACCCCTCACAAACCTCATGCCTAAAGCCACCACAAAGCAGTCCCTCTTGTCCCACTAAGGCCCTCTAGTCTAGCAAATTTTGTGGGAGAAAAGCTTCATTTCAAGTGATTCCCCAGCCACTTCCTGGAGGGCTGCCTTGTTAGGCGTCAATTAGCTAAGAAGTCATTGTCTGGAATACCAAAAAGACTGCCCACCAAATGGAAGAACAAGGTCATCTGAATGTAAGAAAACTGGGTGGCCCGGCTACCAATTAGGCCCATGTTCTCTTTATCACATGCCCTTGATTGGAAAGCAACTTGTGCCTTAAGATCCTCAACTTGCAGAATAATGATCAGAGCTTGCAGGGAAGTGGGGAAACAACAGTTCAAATTTCTTCTCTGGGTGAGTGACAGCCACGCTGTTCATTAAAACCCCCACAAGATGCTGCTTGGGAAGATGACGCTATTCCAAGAGGACCCTTAATTAGGATTTGAAGCCTCCCCCCCCCCCCCCCCCCGCCCCAACCCACGCAGCAGATGAGACACCGACAGCCAGAGGAGCGCTAACAGGTTTTTGATCAGGGAAGCAATCACACCACTGAATTCTGCTGAAGAACTTCATGCTTACCGTAATTACCCGGTGGTGGGGGAGGGCCCGTTCAATGTGATCATTGCCTTCTGCCTTGAGCTGCACGTGATACACACATCCCGGCTGCAAACAAACCCAGGCTGTCACTTCTCCAAGAAAGAGGCTCGTCACATGCAACCTGATCTGAGTGTGCTCTGACTGCAGGTCGAAACCAGGACTGCAGCTTTCCTGCCTCACTCATTTCAGCTCCCAGTCTGCACCAGTCACCCTAATAGTGTGGTGAAGGCCTGGGGTGGGGCGGGAACTGGGTGGAGGGGGGCAATAGGGGAAAAACGGGGGACATCTGTAATACTCTCAACAATAAAGATTTTTTTGAAAAAAAATCCTGATGAAGAAACATTTACCTGACATTCTGCAATTCCTCAATCCCCACTCAGTTTCTTTTACCCAAGGAAACTTAAATGTGGTTTCTTATTTCAAAACTGCAAACATAATACACTCTCAGTCTGATAAAGTTCTTCCCTGCTGTCCGCCCCTCCCCTCTGCTTGTTTATGTACATCGAATGACACCTGGAAGGACACTCCCAAATGTGTACCGTGGATACCATTTCTGGGAAGTGGAATTTCAGGTTTTTCCCTTTTAAAAAAATTTTCTTCTTTGTACTTTTTATTCTATTACTTACATTTATGGGCATATAACATGTTTACCAAAAGTTACCATTCTAAAAAAAACCACCTTTTTTTTGGACACTGATCACATGAAAGATGTGTATACACTTACTCAGAAAATTCTGTCAGATAGCAATAATTTGGTCTAAGAAAGCCAGCACATGATGGCAATTTCCAATAGATGGAAGTAAATTGCCTTGATTAAATGACTTTTTTTTGTTGTTTTTGACACTGCTGCATGCGTTAGTGGAAACTCTGATAAAGAGAGATATGAGTTCAAAGGAGAATTTCTAGGAAGGCTGAAAACTAGATAAATTCAGCTTAAAAGCAAGGCTTTAATAGCACAAATGAACCCATTGTCAAAAAAATTCTGAGTCACTTTTTCCTTACACACTTATTTAAAAAAAAAAAAAAGATAGGTATCTTTCCCCTAGCTTCCAACCTGACTTTCAGGTACCCCAATATCTGAGAATGGGGGTGCCCTGGACATTGGACATGAGTGTTCTTTTCTTTGGGGAAAAACAGCATCGCCTCAATGTATCTAAGTAGACTGGCAAAGAGATTTGCATATCAGCTCATGTGATTTGGGCAAACAGTAGTTTGTTGCTGAGACACGTGAGGCCATCTCTGGGGTTGATTAAGAACATACAGTTTGTGAATGTGAAAGGCTGGGGACCCAACTCCAAATCCAAGTGGTCCAGTCCAGTGGGTGCCATCTAACCCACACACGCTCTGTGACTCCTACAGTTTACACTCAGTGTCTGCTGAATGAGCATGTAAATGAATGAACAAATAAAAACTGAGAAAAAAAGTACTAAACTCTAAACCAAATGTTGCTACTTAGCAGCCAAAAGGACAAATAAGGTGGCTGTCTGGCTCACACAAAGAAGTTATGGATGTGTTGATTTTTTAATTAATTGTTTACATAGAAAAATCAGGAGTGTGCACATGGAAATCTGAATTTCTGACTTCTCTTTTAAAAATGCAAACTATGTGGCTGCCCTCAGTCTGTCTTCCACATGGCCATGAGCTAGAGCTGGGATGGAGCTTCTCCCTGTGCATGGGCCATGCCCTCTCCAGTTCCCCACAGTCCTCTCCACTCCCTACTCTACACCCAGCCTCCTTCAGCCATTTGCACCTCTCTATTGGCCCCACAGGCCTTTGATTTGAGAGCCCTGGCCTAAGCCATAACCACCCAATTCCAGGCAAAACCCCCAATTCTATACCAAACCCATGGGTTTCCAAATTTACTTTGATACAAAACCCCAAACCAATATGTCATCTAGTTCAAAGGTAAGATGTGTCAAGAAAAAACTTGAGCCGAAACCGGTTTGGCTCAGTGGATAGAGCGTCGGCCTGCGGACTCAAGGGTCCCAGGTTCGATTCCGGTCAAGGGCATGTACCTTGGTTGCGGGCACATCCCCAGTAGGGGGTGTGCAAGAGGCAGCTGATCGATGATTCTCTCTCATCGATGTTTCTAACTCTCTATCCCTCTCTCTTCCTCTCTGTAAAAAATCAATAAAATATATTTGGGGAAAAAAAAACACAAAAAAAAACCAAAAACTTGAGACGGTTCCAGAACCATACCCACCTCCCCAGCCCTCTGATCTGGCCCAATCCTAGCAATTTTGGGGGTACTACAAGATACCTCCAAACACTGTAAGAAAAATCCCCTAATAAAACATGCTCAAAGTCTCACCAGCAATCCACGTAATCTGAATTTCCCCTCTTCATCCGTCACGGTGTCCTCCCCATAAATACTACAGTCGCTCTGTCCCACCGCCTCCACAGCAACCCCCTGCTCCGGCTCTCCGTTCAAAGAAGAAACTGTGCCATAGCAACTAGAGTGACAAGAGAAGACATGGAACGTGATATTCTTGTGATTTTCTGAAGCACACAAAGAATCTCAAGTAAAGTGTCCTGCATTTACCAACGATTTACAGTCAAAACAGCTCACTGGAGAATTGTGCTCCAAGGCCACAGGCCCTTCGGATCTCACTGTGTCACCTGCCAATCCAGCCAGGATCCCATCAGTATCTCTTCTCATACATCTTAAGGGACACTCTGGAAAATTGTAAGCTATAAAGGCTAAGCTTTATTTTATTCCATTTTATTTTATTTTTGTCATAATTTATTCTAAATAGCAAAGCATTCAATGAACGGAAAGTAAATCGTTTTTTATTTCATTGTTGAAAATGGCCCCATTTTTCTCAACCCACTGTTTCTGATTAATCAATGTTCATTTCAAGTGCTTTTTAAAGTGTATATAAATATCTATGTGTGTTTACACACACACACACACACACACACACACACACACACACACATGTATGTGCATAAAACCATCTCTGGAAGTATTTAAAAACACTGGAAAACTGAGGTAGCTAGGAGACAAGAATAGTAGGGAAATTTTACATTGTGTACTCTTTTCAACATTTTGAGTTTTACTCAAGTGAACGCATTCTTCCTTTAAAAAATTTAAAGCAACTAGATAGGCTCTCACAGGCCAATGTCAAAACAGAAACTTTCTAGTTTGAAATATTAGAAAGAAAGGGCAGCAATCAAAAGTCTTGGACCCATATCCCATGTCCCTTGGCTCCCAAATTAAATCCATGTGATGGCTGGAATGAGCGTCCAGATGATGGCAGTTGGAGGCTGATCCCACAGCCAGGCCTGGACGAGAGGGAAGTGGGCAGGGGTTGCTCACCTGTAGGCCGTGCGGTACCCGGTGATGGTGATCTTTAAGTTCTGCCCTTCCTGCACCTCAATCATTTGGGAGGATGGCTCAAACCGGAATTCTTTCATCATGGGCTTGAAGTAATACTGGCCAGGGCTCTGCCAAAAGACAACCACAACTGAGCCTCTGGGCCGGGCTTAAAAGGGGGCGACTAAGTCACAATGGACCAGAACTACGCCACAAGAGCCCCAGGGCTTCCTGGACAGACAGAAATGGTACCACTAACTCTACCATAAATAGTTATGGTAATGGCACTTACAGTTCTAACAACAGCAGCTGTCATTAGCATGTGCCTTCAGTAACTGTGGAGGTAGCAGTCCTTTGAATTTTAGGAATGAAGAAACTGGGGCTCAGAGGTCAAGTAACCTGCCCAAGATGACATAGCAAGTAAGGAGCAGAGGGAAGATGTGAACCCGGGTGTGCATCACCACACAGCGTAGGACCTTTCGGATACACCTCACTGCCTGCTTGTGACACCCCTCTAACCATCACTTCATTCCCAGGACTGACAAGATGGCCAATTCACACACACTTCCTAAGTCCCCACCAGCCAAGGGCTCAGGCTACATCTGGAATGAAAAATTGGTGCTATCTTCACAGCATGGGGAGTGCACTTTGCAGAAGAAACACAAGCTAACTGCTGAATAAGACTCGGCATTATAAACAGCGGGATCCTTGGTAAAACAAAGGGCCGCCTAAGACAGGAATCGCTGTGGCCAGGGTCATTAATTACATTGTCTTTGTGACAGCTGGGTGACCAGAAAACAAGAAGTGTGTGCGGAAGGGAACATGAATCAGCCGCATTAAACTCTAATAAGAGCAATACTCTAATTACATTTGCTCCCCTGAGAAACTTCAAGCACTCCACGCTGGTGTTGTTCTCACGTTGTCACACACTGCGTCCCTGCTTCCTCATGGGGAAGATAGGCAGGCGCTAAATTACAGGACATCTTACCAGGTTTGAGAAAGTCAGGATGCCATTGTCCTGAGTCAAGAGGTTGGAACGAAACACTCCTCCACTGAGGGACAGGAGGACCCCAGGGAGGGGCTGGTCGTCTTCAGCTTTTATCTGGGGGCGAGAAAGGAACCACAGCAAGGTGAACCCATATTAACCATGCAGACAAGAGTTCACAAGTCAAGAGGCAATTCCTATGGGTTTTCTTTTGTTGTTATTTGTTGGGGAAACAGAATGTCTGTTCTTCGTCCACAGGGGTAACTGATGTTAATAGCTTGGAGTGTACTCCTCTGGAACTATTTCGATGCCCACACAAAGCTTATAAACATTATGGCTATAGTTGACGGACTGGCAAGTTTACTGGGGCAGGGGGAGTTGAGACAAAAATGGCATGCTTGCCCTCGCCAGTTTTTGCTCAGTGGTTACAGCATCAGCCAATGGACTGAAGGGTCGTGGGTTTGATACCTCAGTTGCAGATTCCCCAGCCCGGTGGCAGGGAGCGGGGGAGGGTGTGCGGGAGGCAACCAATCAATGCATCTCTCTCACATCAATGTTTCTCTCTCTCCCCACTTCCATCTCTTTCTCCCTCTCTTCCATTTTCTCTAGAAATCAATGGAAAAATATCCTCAAGAGGATTAAAAAAAAAATTGCATGCTTACACACTACACATGCTTTCTGCCCTCAGCCTCGTACCCTGACTTTCCTCTTCTGTCAGTCCAGAGATCTGCCTCACTGCTTAACAGTGGAATATCATTCAGATGCAGAGGCCAGTAAACCGTCTTTGTGGTGGGAAAGGAGAGACAATCTAAAGATCCCCGAACATGCTTATCTTTGTGCACTCAGGTTTTTCTCTTTTCCTGAATAATCCATTCCTAGGAGTAGAAGTGTTGGCTATGTGCACTTTAAATTCAGAAAGATACCACCAAATTGCACTGTAAAGTGGCTGTAGCTATGCATGCTCCATAAATCATCCATGCATGAAAAAATACATGCTCTTCAAAACATGGATGTGGTCCTAATTATTGCAAATCTAACCCAAAACCCAGTGTTTTGATGGTAACTTCCTTTGCATTTCCTCAGTCACTACCAAAATTGAGCATTTCTTCTATGTTTATTATTCACTTGTATTACTTCTGTGAATTGCCTTTTCGTATCCTTTGTTCTCTCTATTGAGTTTTTTATCAATTTAAGAAGTTCCTTGTACACTGGGGATATTATTTATGGTATAAATATTTCTTCCCCGTTTGAATATCTTTCAATTTAGTTTAAGATGTAATCTGCAATACAGAATCTTCACTTTTTATGTGAGATGATCTGCCGTTCTTTTCCTTTGTCCTCCATGTGGAAAATATCCCTACTCGGAGATCTCACCCCACATTCCTCCCAACAAGGACGGAGGGAGGGGAGAAAGACATCAAACACCGCTGCAGGGACACCCTGTGTCCTCTGACACAGACAGTGGAGGGGGAAGCTTGGAACACTTCCCAAAAGGCATGCAAACAAGCTTAAGGCACAGGTCTCCAAATTACGCTGAGTGACAAAAGCCAGACAGAGAGGCCCCCCTGTATGACTCCATTTGTATAAAACTCCAGAAGCTGCAAACTAATTCCCAGTGACAGAAAGCAGATCAGATCAGTGGGGTGGGATGGGAGGGATGGATTACCAAGTGGTACCAGGAAACTTTGGGGGGTGTTTGGTGGTGTTTTCATGGGTGTGTTCTTATGTCAAGACTATGTTGGCAATATATCATATTAGACACTTTATGTGCCGTGCATTGTATGTCAATTGTACCTCAATAAAACTGCTTTTTAAAAAACATACAGTGTTACCTCAAAGCTTACGCCTGCCAAGGCATACGCTTTAAAATCTCCTATGGTTCCTTCCACCGCAGTCAAGACGTAGCCCTCCTTCTGTGAGGACACGGTGTACTCCAAGTCACTGTGCAGGGGCCCGACACTGAAGAAAGAGAGCAATGCAGAGACAGCTTCGTCTCCAATCTTGCAGGAGGCCACGCCTCACCACAGGAAATCCCGGCTCCCAGCTCTCCCCAAGCAAATGTTTCCTAATCACGGTTTACCTGTAAGCACCTTTGTCATCGGTAAAGACTGTGATGAGGGGTGAACTTGCCCCCTTTTCACTGATGACAATCTCGACTCCTTCCAACTCTGGGTGGATCTGGCCTTCCAGGAATAAGCCTGCTTTCCCGTGGATCTCGATCAGCTTCCCTGGGCAGCTTTCTAAAAGGGAAGAGGTAAACGGAAGAATACAACCGAGCTGCAGAGGACAGGAGCCTTCTGGTGGGGGACTTCCCAATAAGAAGGGCCTAAAACTGAGGTATTTGAAGCTAACCTCCAAATGAGGTTGTTTAATGCTCCAGAAACTTCAATAAGGAAAAGTGGCCCAAGCCTCTCTCCATCCCAGAAAGGCCTCATTTAACTGCCAACAACGTTAACAGGTAAACCTAACGCAGGTTGGGGTTTCACGACTCCTCTCTCTCGGTTCTCACAAGCCCACCAGGGAGAGATGCCTTTCCAGCAGATAAGAGCCATGCTGCTCGACCTCAGAGGACCCAACCCGGAAGGCCACCCCAGACAGGTTGACGGCGGAAAGGCGGGCTCTTCACACTCTACTTCCAAACACAAGCCACATAAATGCCCGGTATTGAATGAACCCATGATGTTACAAAAAAACTATCAGTAGCCAAAAGGCAAATACTCAGTAAGCAATCACTTCTAATCCTATATAATAAAAGGCTAATATGCAAATCGACCAAACAGCAGAATGACCGGTCGCTATGACGTGCACTGACCACCAGGGGGCAGACGCTCAACACAGAAGCTGCCCCTGGTGGTCAGTGCACTCCCACAGGGAGAGCGCTGCTCAGCCAGAAGCTGGGCTCCCGGCTAGCAAGTGCAGCGGTTGGCAGCGCTAAGGACCCCTTGGGAGATGTCTGACTGCCAGCTTAGGCCCATTCCCCACGGGATCCTGGACTGTGAGAGGGCACAGGGCAGGCTAAGGGATCCCCCTCCCCCCAACCCAGTGCAGGAATGTCATGCACTGGGCCTCTAGTTACCAATAAAGAAGGGCCCTAAACAGCACGAACTGTTCAGACACAGGACCACTAATGTTCCACAAATGATGATTTTGCTTTTCACCAACCTCTGCTGTCAACCTGGTAATGTCAAGAAAAACCAAGTCCTGTTCCAAAAAGATCGCCCCTTTCTGACAGCAAAAGTTACTCTTTTCATTCATTCACTCATTCATTCATTCTGACAACAAAAGTTACTCTTACTGATTTCATTCATTCACTCATTCCTTCATCAAATAGTAACATCTATGTGCCTTACAAAGACGTTCTCGCTGTAACAATAACACAGAATAAATGTTTCAATGCAGCAAAGAAAGGACTGCAAAGGTGTGTCACTGGCTCACTGAGGTGACATCTACCTCCACTCACGGTGGCTTCCATGGAAGGGGGATAAAAGAGCAGCTCTTTAGATGAGGGTGTGACAGTGATTTTCTCTCCAGACCTGAAATAATAAAAAGACTTCAATTTGGCTGGTTCTGTCCCTCGATGAGGAAGACTATCAGAACAGAGGACACTGCAGAGAAAAGCCCAAGAGAGCTTACCGGGCCCAGTAAGAGAAGTCGTAGGAGAAGGGGCCTTGCAACTCATCCACCATCTCTTGGACAGGGGGCTTGGTGCTTCCTTCTCCACCTTCTTCATTGCCCTTCTTCTCCCGCTCCTGCCTGCGGCTCTCAATCTCAGCCAACTGCTGCTCCCTCCGCAGCTCCTGCACAGACTTCAGGGGGCCTAAGACTAAGGCGGGTTCACTGTCAATGGAAGACCTGGAGGAAAGGAAGGAGCAGCCCACAGGTAACAAAACCAAACACCTGGTAGAACCACCACATAGCACAGTCTTCTCCTGATTTGAATACACTAATAGTTTTTTTTTAAAAAATAAAGACTGGTCCAGACAGTGTGGCTCAGTGGTTGAGCACTGACCCATGAACCAAGAGGTTATGGGCTCGATCCCCAGTAGGGGGCGTGCAGGAGGCAGCCGATCAATGTTTCTCTCTCATAGATGCTTCTATCTCTCTATCCCTCTCCCTTCCACTCTCTAAAAATCAATAAGAACATATTAAAAATAAATAAAGGCTCAACTTCTGTGCGATGGTAGTAGTATTTGGTAGATCTGGGCGGGAATGAGATACCATTGACTTTATGGCTGGATGAAAACATGGCAGATGTTCTGAGGACATGAGTTCTACCCAGGCTGCCATCCTCTGCCTTTCATTCAACCTGTTAAGAACATCCTCTGCCAGAGAACCAGGCACTGGGACAGTCATAAACAGGACAGGCGATATCCCCTAACCCTGGCGAATCCTCATTCTAGTGGGGAGAGGCAGACAGGAAAAGGAAAAATGATGTCACATGACAAGTACAATGAACAAAATAAAGCAGTGTGGAGGAGAGAGTGCTGGGAGCATGGGGTGCTATTTTTACGGAGTGAGCCAAGGCCTTTCGGATCAGATAACCCTGAAGGAAGAGAAAAAGTGGGCCATGTGGCTCTCTGGGTGAGGAGTGTCTCAAGCAAGGGGAGGACAAGTGCAAAGTCCTTGGAGTCTCAGATGGGGAGCTCAAGGTCAGCAAGGAGACCAAGGCAACCTGGGGAAAGGGCCCCAGGGAAGAGTCCTTGGGTCGGGGGAGGGGGGAGCCCTGCGGGGACGGGGGCTTCAGACCTTCGATTTCATTCTGAGCGGAATGGAAAACCCCTGGAGTTTGAAGTAGAGGAATCATATGATCTCTGGTATTAAAGGATCACTCTGGCTTAACGTGGGCTGGCCCCTACCAGCTTCTCTCTCCTGAATGCCCCCAACGCCGACAAGTTCAAATTCAAAGCGCTTATCCCACTTGTAATCTTACAGCTCTGTGTCCAGTTCTTGGACTACCTGCCTCCCCCACGAGTCTAGGGCAGGGGCTGTGGCCTACGCCCAGTCACACCAAAGACTCCCAAGAAATACTTTCAGAAAGGATGGATGGGTGAAAAGGTGGTGGACAGAAAGATGGAGATATAGCTGGAAAGGCAACTTCAACTAAGGTAAGGACAGAGAAAGGTGCTCATATTTCCATTCTATTTGACAAAGTTGGTCATGTTGCCAAAACTTTCATTTCTCAAGAAAACTGGGGTGTCACCTCACCACACTGCAAAAATTCCTCTCAAAGGTCACATTCACATGAACCTGACCCTCAGGGAGGCACGGCCTTTCGTGTCCTTTCTCGTGACCTTTCCTACATCAGGTACTATCTCTAGTTTCCAAGCCTTTGAGAGAAGGTCTAAGAAAAATAGGCAATATTTTTGAATTTGCTAAAAACACTTGAAATACAATGAATAAACCAGAGACTTTTTTCCCCCCTAGCAAAGACAGGAAGTATAGAGAGTTCAAACAGAAATTTAAGGCACGAAACGAGCTGTCAGAAGGCTCTTCCTCATCCCAAGTTAATTCGTGAATCATAAAAGGAAAGGATCAAGGCTGCTGCTAATTTATGGCTATGTCACGTCAGTATGAGAGAGAAGGCCATTTGTATATACACCTAGAGATAAGAAATCAAAAATAGTTTTCGGAGAGTCTATTAGAGAAGCCCCCAGGCCTCACCCACCAGCCGCCCTTGCTCAGCCCACCACAGAACACTAGTCTTACTTGATAGTCACAGTGACATCCATCACTTTGTCAGTGGTGATAGTTCCAAGGACATGGTGGCGAATGGCTGTCAACGTCAAGATACTGGGTGAAGACCTATAAATCACAGAAGTGGAAATAAAACACAGGCAATATCACCTAGTCATTCTCAAAGGATCACAAACAACACCCTTTATGGGCCACCTTCCTGACCCTGAAATACACTACATGAAATTGCTCTTAGTGTAGGCCAAAATAACTCCTGAAATACATATATCAGGGTTTTAAAGAATAAACGAATTCTCTACTCCAAAACTTTACACTCGAATCCCCAGTGACACCCACAAGCATTTGTAAAAGTAGAGAAATGGTGGGCTCGAGCTTGAGAAAGTCCTATCAGTGAGGGCTGGAGGAAGAGTTAACAATTATCTTTAATCCATTTAGAAACCACAGCCTTCCATCTTTGGTTTACAGAATTCTTGGGAAAGAGACCCTATCTCCATTTTCTCAATAATTTACCCAAGTATTATGCTAAGTGAAATACATCAGACAGAGAAAGACAAATACCATATGAGTTTACCTATATGTGGAACCTAAAAACCAAAATAAACAAAACAGGTACTTTAAACAATAAAGAATTTAAATTAAAAACAAAACAAAACAGGAACAGACTCATAAATACAGAGATCAAACAGGGTAGTGAGAGAGGAAATGGGAGTGGGGAATTGGGTGAAAAAAAGGAGAAAGGGATTAAGAAGTACAAATTGGCAGTTACAACAGATACGAAAAATACAGCATAGAGAATATAGTCAATAATACCGTAATAATTAGCCTGGCTGGCGTGGCTCAATGGTAAAGTATCGACCTATGAACCAGGAGGTCACGGTTCGATTCCCGGTCAGGGCACGTGCCTGGGTTGCGGGGTCGATCCCCAGTGTGGGGCATGCAGGAGGCAGCCGATCAATGATTCCTTCTCATAATTGATGTTTCTATCTCTCTCTCCCTCTCCCTTCCTCTCTGAAATTAATAAAAATATATTAAAAATATATATATAGTAATAATTATACATAGTGCCAGGTGGGTACAAGACTTACTGGGGAGATCACTTCATAAATTATATAAATGTCTAACTACTATGCTATACACCTGAAACTAATATTGAATATCACCTGTAATTGGAAAATAAAAATGCTTTAATTTAAAAAAAAAATAGTAATTTCCCCAAGTATCTTAAAATCCTTATCTAGAAATTTTTTAATGCCTAACCTTAACCCCTTCCAGAAAAACTACAAAAAACTCATTTTGTTCTCAGAAATGACTGAAAAAGAGACACACACTCATTCTCTACAGAAGTCACACAAACACACAAAGCAGAGAAGCCCCAGCTTACGTGTCATAGGTATAGAACGCTTGCTCAAACCGGTGGCAGGAGCGTGGGGTCACCTTGTACACGCCTGCAACCAGGAAAGCAAAAGGCATTTTCAGAGAAGGGCATCTACTATGCTAAGCAATTCCAACATTTGAAATCTAAAGGCACCACCTCAGTTGAGACCCACAATATATGATGGCTCTTACCCTTGACCCAAACCAGTTAATGGCCTACTGACAAGCTCGGGATGTTCCTTTCTATAACTTAACAATGCACAGTAGTTTAATCCACACAGACCAAGCTAACAGATATGTGCACAAGAAGAACAGGAAGGGCATTACTACAACAACTCAGACCGAGAATTTTCTACTTAACAGATTCTGTTAAAAATTCAAAAGATAACCATAGCCTGAACTCCTTCCCCATAAGTATTCCTAAACAGGGCATGGGGCAGGGGAAGGCCCAGAAAATTATGAAACAATCACAGAAAACACTCTCATGCCGGAAGTTTATGAGGGTAACACTCAATTAGGGGCATATGGCATCATTTGCCAGAGAAATACAGTCAATTTCAGAAAGGAGAAAAGTCTAACAATGTATTCCCACCAAATGGTCATTAACCCACATTTTTGCAATATGTCCTACAAAAACTGACATTAGTTCAAACCACCTCTGTGTGCAGTGTAAGTCCCAGTGCAGCTCCTAGTAGAAAGAAATTAGGTTTCTCCATTCATTTTATTTGCTCTTTCATTTGACAAATATTAATGCACCAGCACCTACAATAAGCCAGATGTTGTGCTAGGTACTGGTACACAGCAAGAAACAGATAAGGCCCGTGCCATCAGTGGCTTACCGTCTACAGAGGGAGGCATCTGACATCTATAGCAGACCAGTTATGAGCTAAGTGCAGTAAAGGAAAGAACTGAATGCTGTGAGCAGCAGCATGACAGGGAGATATAAATGACACTGAGAGCCCTCCCACCCCTGGAAAGTAATGACTGAACCAAGAAGTGACAGTAGGAAGGCACAGCTGGGTGAAGAGTGGAGTGTGAGGCACAGGGAGAGCACTTAAGCAAGAACATCTAAATCAAGGACTCGCTAGGTGCTTCCCCAACAGCTGTCCTTCCTTCCTTGACACCAGACCTGGGTTATATGTTTACGGTGGCAATGTGTCCAGCCTCGGCAACATAGGCAACTGTCCCAGCCTCCCTTGCAGCTGTAAGTGACCATGTGACACGGTTCTGGCTAATAAGACATAAAGGAAGTTTACTGGAGTAGGAGGCGTCATGGAAAATGTTTGCCTGTTCCTCTCCTGGTCTTTCTGCCTTAACCATAACAAGATGGCAGCCATCTTGAAAACACAAGGGAAAAGGCTAAAAGAATCATAAAGACACCAACCCTAACCTCTACCAGCCACGGAACCTATGCTTGTAGCCACATGCTGCCAGACTTTGTTATCAAGCCAAATTCAGCCCCACATCTTGAGGGCACTATTGTACAGATTCTGTTACTTGCAGCCAAAGGCATCCTAACTGAAACACATAAGGACAGTGTGCCTGGAGCAGAGAGAAGGGCAGGCAGGCTGGATTATACAGGAGCTCAAGGTCTGGTTAAGGATTTTGTATTTTACCTTGAGAATCAACAGAAGTCACTGAATTATTCTTTAGGAAAATGCAAAATAAAACCACAATGAGATACTACTTTACACCTAGCAGGATGGTATAGTCAAAAAGACAGACAGTAAGTAAAATAGGTGAAGATGTGGAAAAACAGGAACCCTTGTGCATTGCTGGCGGGAATATCAAATGGTACATATAGCTTCTTTGGAAAACAATTTGGTAATTTCTTAAAAAATTAAACATAAATTTACCATATGATCCAGCAATTCCATTCCTAAGCATTTATCATCCCAAAATGAAAACAGATGTTCACACAAAGGTACACAAATATTCATAGCAACATTGTTCAAAATAGCCCAAAACTGGAAATATCCACTAAATTAAGTATCTACCAAGTAGTGAATGGATACACAAAATGTGAAATTGTGTCCCTCACAATGGAATACTATTTAACAATAAAAAGGAATATACTACAAATACCTGCTACAATATGGAATCCAAAACATTATGATGAACTTCAAAAACATTATGCTAAGTGAAAGGAGCCAGACAAAATACCAATATTGTATGATCTCAATTACATGAACTGTCCAAAAAAAGGCAAATCCATAAAGACAAAAAATTGATTACTGCCTGGAGAGGAAATTCACTATAAACATGTATGAAGAATATTACTAGGTGAAGAAAATGTTCTACAGTGGGTTATACTGATGGTTGTACAACTTGGTAAATTTGCTAAAAATCGTTGTATTGTATGTTTTAAATGGGTGAATTTTATGGTCTGCACATTGCATCTCAAAGTTGTTAAAAGAGCGAGAAGCCACCAAAGAATTTTAAGCAAGGTGGGAGATGATCCAATTTTTATTGGCCAATAGTGTAATGTTTTTATAATTGAAAGGGTCTAATCACTTTGCTATACACCTGAAACTAATCTAATATTACATGTCGTCCGGCTGGTATGGCTCTATGGTTGAGTGTCAAATTATGAATCATGAGGTCACGGTTCAATTCTCAGTCAAGGCACATGCAAGATTGTGGGCTCAATCCCCAGTGTGGGGTGTGCAGGAGGCAGCTGATCAATGATTCTCTCTCATCACTGATGCTTCCACCTCTCTCTCCCTCTCTGAACTCAATAAAAATATATTCAAAATAATAATAACAATAATATTACATGTCTATTGTAATTGAAAAGTAAATTTAAAAAAGAAAAAAGTGAAAGGGCCCAGCAGTCTACCCAACTGAAACCCAAGAGACTTGCCAGGCCCCAGCTCTAATTCTTTGGGTAAAAACACTACTCCTTCCAGAGGGAAGAGATAGAAAAACAAGAGTACAATGACCGCAGCCAAAATTGATAGCTTGATGCAAATAGAACTGAGGTGGGAAGAAATGCCTTTAAAACCATCCTCTGGTGCCTCTCTGTTTCCCTAACACGTAGCACATCAATCCTCCCAGACTCACCAGGCTTGGACAGGCAGAAGCGGTTGACTCCTTTGGAGAGGTTATAAATCCCCACATTCTCAGGTCCATTTCCATCCTGATAAAACTCCTGAGGGACCAAAGCCAATACAATGACTTACCGGGGGAGATGGAGACACAAGATGATTAATAATATTTCTGTTTCAGAACCAGTCATCTGTTTTGCCCATTAATCATTTGAGCAGTTGGGTGCCACAGGAAAATTAAAAACCTTCAAAAACTTCCAACAAAAACGTGCTCTTTTTCATTTGGTCGACTAACATTTATTGAGCACCTGCTTTGTGATAGACCCAGAGCTGGGCTTTGGTTGTTGACAAGGCTCCTGTTCTCAAGTGGCTTACATTCTAACATAGATAGGCAGAAAATCAATATGGTCAACAAAGAAATTAGAGGACTTCAGTTAGTAAGTAATACAGCTATAAGGAAAATAAACAGGGATCTGAATATAGAGCAATCCCCGTAGGTGTCTTTAGCTTGTTGGTTTCAGGGCAGGCCTCTCCTGAGTAGGAAACATTGGAGCTGTAGCCTGAATGATGAGAATAACCAAGTGCAAATGTTTCTGGAGAAGACATAGCATTCCAAGAGAGAAGAGCATGTGCAAAGGCCCAGAGAAGGGAGCGAGCTTACTGTGGATCTGGAGAAGGCCCGTGTGCTGGGGCTGAGTGTGCAAGGTAGAAAGTGGTAGGAGGTAAGATGAGAGTTGGGGGTGGGCCTTGTTGGCCATCATTAAGGAATGTGGATCTTATTCTAAGGGAAACAGAAATGTAAGGGAGAATTTAAGGGAAGGAATGGCTTCCAAATGTCTTATCACTTATTCTTAACTGGTTTCCTAAATGTCAATCACTTATTCACCATTTTCAATTCTTCAGCATCTAACATAGCAGTCACTGAATTGCCAATTGCCTCAGTTTCTCTATTGGCATCTGACAATGAC
This sequence comes from Cnephaeus nilssonii, assembly GCF_951640355.1. Lineage (NCBI taxonomy): Eukaryota > Metazoa > Chordata > Mammalia > Chiroptera > Vespertilionidae > Cnephaeus > Cnephaeus nilssonii. The sequence goes on along the minus strand of NC_137073.1, from coordinate 26,080,397 downwards.
ATTTACCAATGCTTTGAGTAAAAAAATTATATAAAATTCATAAATGGACATCTATAGGTCTGCACAGTGTTTCCTTTCCAGAAATCCATATGGTATACTACCTATCAGGCCAGGGAGACCACGTCAACAAGAGAATAAGATTCTGTCTAACAGTACTGTCCTCTGTCCTCATATACCAGAGAAACTCAGTCAGCTGCACCTGTTAATAAATAATAGCAGTGTATGCCAACGAAATTTTAAATGCATTAAAGCTTTACTTAAACCTCCCTATAACCCTGAGAAGTGGGTATTATGATCTCAGTTTTAGAGGAGAAAAATGAGGCTCAGAAACATTAAATGAAGTTGCCCAAGGCTACTGTGCTTTGCACTACATCAATGACTCCCCCAAATCGTCAGTTAGAATTTAATGTGAGGCCAGGAAATGTCCCAAATAAAGGCATCTTCTACTGAGGTACTTTAAATGCTTCCTGATGAAGCTTTCCATATTAGGTGGCTGAGTGGAGGGGCAGAAAAGGAAATCTGACTAGACTACGGTTATAATCTTCTTGGCACACTAGTCCTTCTTGCTCTCCAAAAGCACGTGCTCTTCCAAATAAGAGGATCCTCAGAAGCCACGCATACCAGAGTGATGGCATGAGAAAGGGAACATCGCAGCATATAGCCCGTCTGCCTAAACTCAATCGCTGACACGTCGTCTTCCAGAACCTCCACCTCCAGACTCTTGTTCTTCCAGCACCAATCTTCATGCATGATGCTTACTGGAAAAGCACACAACACAAACAGACACATGGGCATAGAGCACACCACTCCTGGAATACCACTGGAAAAAATTATAATTAATTCACTAGTTATTAAAAAATGTGTGTGTACATACACACACTTTCAATATGTACACCTATGTATATACATACACATAAAACAAATATAATACACACACACACACAAATAGCAATGCTTAGAAGTAATTACTAAAGAAAAATTGAAACCAATGACCATTAAAATCACCAAGACAGAAATTCAATTATGTCTAAACATAAGGCTACTAGTAAGATATTCAGAGATCACCAAACTTTTCCTGTCATGAGCCACAGGGCAAATATTGTCAACTTTGTAGGCTACATGGTCCCAACTATTCAACTCGGTTTAAGCATACAAACAGCCATAGACAATATATAAATAAATGGGCATAGCTGTGTTCACATAAAACTTAATTTATAAAAACAGGCAAGTGGCCTTTAGGCCATAGTTTGCCAACACCTGATATAATGGAAAATGCAATTCCCCAGAAAAAGCATTAGATTTTATAAGCTATTCTCTGCCAGCAGCTCCAAGCTGAGCTTTGAAAAAGCAGAAATACAATATGGCAATGGATAGCTTCTTGAGAAAGGCAGGGAAAAGAGAACCAGTGTTTGCCAGTGCCCACTGCTTACCAGGCACTGTGCAAGAGCTTTACACCTGTATTTCATTTAGTCTTACATCCTGCAGAAAGTCTATCACTTGTCTTACAGATGAGAAAACTGAGTCTCAGGGAGGCCAAGGTCACACAGCTGCTAATGGCAGGCAGCACACTGTGTTATCATTTCAACTCGCTTTTTCAGCATTTAGAAATAAAATGGCATGAATGAGGGCACCCTCCCAAAAGAGAACTGTGTGGGCTATCCTGATATGGTGGCAGCTGGTTCCTAGGGCCTCAGCTAAATAAAGCACATTCAAGGTCACAGGCCAGAGAGGAGCTAAACAAGTAATAGTATACATTTGGGATGCAATTTGGGAGCTGGGTTTTAGAACGCTTAGAAAGAAGGCCATGAGGGCGTGTGAGGGTCATGAGAGGCTGTCTTAGTGTCTTACTTTTGTATTTTCCAGGGAGCACATTGTCAAACGTGAAAGTCATCGAGTTGACCTTGCCGGAGAGCTGGAGGCTCCGCTTCTCGCCCTGGCGGCTCAGGGACTGCAGGGTCACCAGCAGGTCGCCGCAGGTGTCTGCAGAGAAAAGACAGGAGGGCCTCATTTGACTGCGCTCATGAACCAGAGCACACGTTCGACCTCTGTGTGCTGCTTGCTACCTTTTATCTCCTGAAGGCCAGTGCCAGGGTTCCTTTAAAGCTAACATGTAGCTGCGTGATTCTAAAAAGCCCCCCCCCCCCCCCATGTTGGACATCAGTACCAAGCAAGGAAGCCACTAATGGGGAAAGCGACTCCACCATTTACTGAAATGGGGAAAGTAATATTTATGGAGCACCAAGAGGAGCCAGAGAAAAAGAGAAAGGTGATGAAACCTTACTTAATACCCACTTTATACTAGGCATAGAACTGGGCCTCTTATCATCATCATATATTAATATTACTAATAATAGCAAAGATTTAAATAGCTCTTGCTGTGTCCCAAGTACTTCTAAAGGCTAAATATACATACACTAACTCATTTGACTCTCACAACAAGCCTATGAGGCAGGTACTATTATCACCTCCATATTATAGATAAAGGACTCAAAGCACAGAGAGGTTAAGTAATTTGCCCCAGGTCACACAGCAAAGGTTCAAGCCGATGTGGTCTGGTTTCAGAGTCTAAGTAGTCACTGTGCTACACTGCATCTTGATGACCACATTTAAACTTCAATAAAACCCTCTGAAAGCAGCAGTATTGCCACTTAACAGAAGGAAAACAGAGGCTGGGAAAGTAAATGCTGAGTCTCCTTTCTGGAGAGTGACAGAGCTGGGACTGAAACCTGGGCCTAATTCCACCTTCCTTTCAGAGTCAGAGGGAGAAAAAGAGACGCACATGTTCTTTCGGGAGCCAAAGCAAAACTACTCCTAGAGAAATGTTTCTTTGACACACTGTGGCAATTTTTCAAAAAGAACTAGATGCAATATGACCCTCCAAACCACTGCCCAGGAGCAGCTTCTGCCTTCGTCTTTAACGCTGCCCCGTGAGGGAAAGCTCACCGCCACCCCCACAGGCCTGCTTCTGTCAAACCATCTGTTCCTGCTTTCCATGGACATCTTACCCAAACAAGAGACTTTCCCAGAAACTGATGCCAAAAACTGCACAAAGGCCACGTCCATCATAGGCCTGTCCTTCACAGTGAGAGGAAACGTCTGGGGTTTCAATGTCAGCCCCGCTCGGGTCTCTGCCTCAGGAACCACCACCTGTGGGAACACAGGCAACATCAGCTATATCAGGGTTGCTGCTCCTCTGGCCCTCAGAACATTCATCTGGGCCCAAGGTCAAAGGTTCATTTCTAGGCCGAGTTTTACAGTCACAACAAATATGCAAGTAGCTAGTGTGAAGACAACACATTTTTCTTTTTTCTTTTTTTTAAATATATTTTATTGATTTTTTACAGAGAGGAAGAGAGAGGGATAGAGAGTCAGAAACATCGATGGGAGAGAAACATCCTCCTGCACACCCCCCACTGGGGATGTGCCCGCAACCAAGGCACATGCCCCCGACTGGAATCGAACCCGGGACCCTTCAGTCCGCAGGCCGACGCTCTATCCACTGAGCCAAACCAGTTAGGGCGACAACACATTTCTAATCAGACAGAAAACCCATCCCCAGCAGTGCCTTGGTGTACACAAAAGCCCATCGGGCATAACTCTCCAGAGACACCCGAGCTGTGGTCCATCACCTGAACACGGGGTGGAAAACACATTTAATCCCTGAACCTTTTCCTGGCTTGAGGTCACACGTGACATAAGCTATGAACTTGCCAATGCTGCTTGGATGCCCAATAGTGAAATTACGCCATTTTCCTCTTCCTTTTCTTCTATGGGCCTTTCTCAGGCTAACGAGAGGGACTGGGAAAGAAGGCAATGGTCACGTTTTTCATCCCTAGTAAAGATTACATTTCGGAACCGCCCTTCCTTGGATAGGTCCCTACTCTGAAAGGGCTTCCAAAGGCTTGTCCATGTGGCCAGCTTTGTAAAAAGCTGCTGTCTAGTAAAGGAGCTGTCAGCCCACACACCACACTGTGCGATGGAAGCAGGGAGACACTGTTCTCCCACCCATCTCCTCAGAGGGAGGGGTCCCCTTGTCCTAGAGTCCCAGCCCTCTCCCTTCCCTCACTTGCTCTTTCTCAGGGAGGAGGAGCAGCAGCTGACTTGATGGGTGAGGGTGTGAGATCCACTGAGACACGGCCTTTCCCCCGTGGGCAGGGCCTCTGCACTGAAAGGCAGTGGGCTGACCTCTGGTTCTGTTGTGTCTCCTGCCTCCTGGTCCCATCTGTGCAGTGAGACCAAGGGCCGAAGTCTCCCAGCCTCTCTGCCTGCCCAGATGGAGAAACCAGTGGTGCCTGCCCAGCATCTCCCACTCAGGGCAAGGCAGGGAAAGGCCTCGGGTTCCAGAAGCCATGCACTGTGGAAGTCACTGAGCTGCCATTAATAAAGAGTTCATTTTAATTTCCTTTGGGACTCATGGATATTCTGCAGCAGCCAAAAGCCTGAGAAGGTGGAGGTCTGATTGGCAGCCGGATACAAAGCCCTAATAAACATCACACTGGAAAAGAGAAAGGCCTGTCCCATCATTTTTAAACTGATTGCCTGTCTGCTCCACTAACAGTGACATGCAGGAATGTAAAGATGTCAACATAAGAAGTTGGGAATGGAAATGCTCCTTCCCTAACGCATTCTGGCTAATAATAACCCTTTTAAAAATCAATGCTCTTGCCCTGGCCAGCTTGGCTCAGTGGATGGAGCGTCAGCCTGTGGACTGAAGGGTTTGATTCCGGTCAAGGGCACATGCCTGGGTTGGGGGCTCCGTCCCCAGTGGGGGTCATGCGGAAGGCAGCCAATCCATGATTCTCTCTCATCATTGATGTTTCTATTTCTCTCTCCCTTTCCCTTCCTCTCTGAAATCAATAAAAATATATATATTTTTTAAATCAATGCTCTTTTTCAAATATCTTAACTAGAATAAAATTCATCATACCTGTACTTTGTAGGTCCCTGGTTTTGCTTTAAAACAGAATGATCCATGAGCATCCGTCTCCACAGTGACCAAAGACTTGTCCTTGTCTTGAGAAGATAGGACAACTTTGTATTTACTCATCTGCTTGACAGTGTCAGGGAAGCGAATGATTGATATCTGGCCGCAGACACTGAACCTGCAACAAGGGGACCATTCATTCCAGCATGAGAACTCAATTATAACAGGAAAGGTGCTTATCAACCAAAATTACATGTCTGTCTTCCAGCCCTTGTCCCTGAGACTAGTTTCATCTTAAAAGACAGGAATGTAGCCCAAATGGTTCCAGTTTTAAAGGCAACCTTTGGAAAGATTGGACCACTTTCTAATAAGGGAAACGGCAGAGTGCCATGCAGGGCTGTGTGTGTGTTCTAGGTGACATCTGACAATCCCCCACAGTGGAAGTGATTTTTAGAAACTCTGTAGGTGATAAAAAAATGTTTCAGGTAATTGAATCTTTGGCAATGGAGCAGCCTCGACTGAGAATATGGGCTAGTCCTTAAAAGCAAGAGCTGTAAGCTGTCTAAGAAAGTGTGGCATTACCAAGGCCATAAAACAAGGCAGTTATCAAAGACAACTTCCTCGCCTGTGATTACATATAATGTGTGGGTAAGAGGAGCGATCTGGGAGATCTGAACATAAAAGGTAATTAAGTTAGAAAAATGCAAAGCTAAAGCTGAACTCCTTAGGAGCAAGGAGCCAAGAAAAGCAACTTGTAAGTGACAAGCCCTACGAAGGTAATGATTCCGACTGGGCTGGTGAGAGGTGTAAAGGGCTCCAAAGTGTGTCTGGAGAGGCCCCTGGGGAAGACCAACAAAGACCATCCTCAGTGATGTTCTTCATTTTCCCGTCAGCTGATGTGTCCACATACAGTAAGGTACCACAGCTGAAGGCCACAACGACTTCCTCAATGGACTAAAGGTTACATTTTCTAATCTTAAAGAATCATTTTAGAAAAAAATCAGTTGTCGATTCTGACAGAAAGATAACAAAGTGCTGGATTCAACGTTGGGTAATCATGGGTGAACTAGATAATGGAACACCCACTCTGCAGCAAATAAAAAAAAAAAAACAGAAGGTACAACAAAATGGTGGAATATTGTGTGCGTGACATCTGGGAATAATAAAGAGCAGTCATTTCTCAGTGATTGACCCAGCCGAATGAGCTCACGACCTGGTGTGGGGGCCAGAAACTATAGCCCAGTGGCCAGGTCCAGCCCAGTGGCCAGGTCCAGCCCGCCGGCCACCTCGTTTTGTATGGACCTAAGCTGAGGATGGTTTTCATATTTTCATTTTCACACTTTTAAAGGGTTAAAGGAAAAATAAAGTCAAAAGAATATTTCATGATACATAAAAATGATATCAAATTCAAACTTCAATGTCCTAAATAAAGTTTTATTGGAACACAGCCACACCTATTCATTTAGGAATTATTTATGGCACATTTATCATAGAGACCATTAAGACCCAAGAAGCATCAAATATTTATTCTCTGACCCTTTACAGAAAAAGTGTGCTACCCCCTGATGTAGATGAAAAGGTATGCACTTTGGTTCTCATATTCCTCTACTGCACACTTTCGGAATAAAAAGACAAGAGAATATTGATAAATTATTCTTAAGGACCTTTCATGGTCTCCTAATTCATGTCCATGTCAGGGCGAATGTCACCTTATTTGTTTCAAGCTGAATCTCTTCTAAGTTTTAAATATTCTAAGCATAAGATCTGTTTTAGCTCATATTCCCAATTAAAGAGAAGTGTCCATATTATATTTCAACTGTAATAAAAAAATTAAATTTAAAAAAAAAAGAGAGAAGTGTCCAGTTACCCTAAACCTCAAATGTATATTGGTTTAGTTTAGAAAAATAAACTTAAAAAAAACCTGGTATTTGTTATATTGAAGGCCTTAAAAATTGATTTGTGTCAATAAATTCTTTCATTGGGGCTTAATAATTTATGAATAAAAACTGTTAATTTTGGTGTATTGTAGAATAACTATATCCTCATAGTCATCTGGACAGAAGTCAAAGAGTTGGTTTTTCAAATAAATTGAGATTTTTTTTTTTTTAAGTAACAAACAACAATAAATTAAAAGGCAATTGCGCCATGTTGGCCCAAAAGGAAAATGATAAATTTTCCCAAAGGTGCTCAACAAATGTTTCCTTTCTTTGACCCCTATATTCCATTTTAAAGAAAATAAATATAAATGTATTTCCCCCTCTCCAGGAACTGCACTTCCTCCATCCACCCAATTGTTCAAATAAGCAATCTGGGACTCCAACAGCACAAGACCCATTGATTCTCTCTCCATACTACCTGTCAAATCCCTACTTCTCACTCCCTCCCCTGCCAGCACCCTGGTCCCAGCACCCCCGTATCTCCTGCAGACAACTGTCACCACCTCCTTTCTAGTCCCTCCATTATGTACTCTGGCTTCCCTCTGATCCATGCTCCACAGAGCAGCCAAAAAATAAAAAACCTTTCTAAAATCACCTGATCCATATCACTTGCTTGCTGAAAACTTCAACAGCTTTCCATTGCATTTGGGGATAAGCCCATCTCCACAAGACGGCTACGAGTCACCTAGCTCTCCCACCTCACCACTGCCTCCAGCCACACGCTGGCTATCTTCCAGGAGCTCCCTTCTCCCCGCTCCAGGCCTGCGCCCACGCTGATCCCTCTGCCTGGGAAGTTCTTCACTTAGCTAACTTGTAGTCCTCCAGAGGGTCCCATCGACCCGGAGAGGCCTCCCATAACTTCCCATTTAAATCAAGTCCTCTCAGAGCACCCAGTCTCTGCCCAGCACAACACCTACTATCATTTACAATCACAAATTTACTCATCTTGAGTCTGTCTCCCCAGTAAGATGAAAGCCCTGGCTTTGGGATGTTAGGTTTCTTTTTACTGTTATATACCTGGCATTTCTAACAGTGCCTCACCCAGAGTAGCTGTTAAAAAATGTTTATGAAGGGAAAGAAGGAGGACGTAAGTCCAAGAATTGTGTCCTGAGGCTCCATGACAGACATGGTACCAGGTTCCACAGTTGATGTACTTCCTGATTTCCCATTTGACACTGAATCCCAACCTTGACCAGGCAAATGGACTGTGTTTTCACGGCTCAGCTTCCTGGATCTCCCTGCCCATCAGGCACTACTTCATACCTAAAACCCACCCTTCAAACACTGGCATTTCATTCCTGGTCTACTGATTGCCTAGTTCGATTTACCTTCCATTCAAGCATCTATTGGAGAGCTCCACCTAGTGGCCCTACAGACTCCCAAACTGAACCCCCATCATCTAACTGGCTCTTCTCCCTGCCCACAGCCGGTGGCACCAGGCATCCTGCCCCTCAAAATGGAAACCCCCATCTGTCCTTCCCTTCCTTATAAGGCAAGCCCTCACCAACTCTCTTGTCTCCAAGTCTTGTCCCCTTCAAAGTCATCCTCCACCATGCCACCGGAGTGCCTCACTAAACACAAGTCTACCCGTGTTCCCTCCATGCTCACACTGTTCACTGGCCCCTGGACCCCTAAGGGAGAAAGCCCCCAACTTCCAATGGGGTGTGAAGAGGTCTGCTCCTCCTCTGCCTGCCCAGCACTTCATGCGCCAGCAACACCAAGCTTTACGCCACCATCACACCTGCTGCTCAGAAACTATGCGCCGTTGTTCATGCTGCCTCTCTCCAAGCAGACTCTGTCCCTCTCTGTCTAAGTTATTGTTTATTGAGCACCTATTACTCTCAAGAAAGACGGCAGCATCCCCACTCTACAGGTAACACAAGTGCAAGGAAGATCTGAGATGTGACTCCAAGGCCTGGGTTCACTGCACCACACGTTATCACTACCTGATAAAACTACACAAATTCAACACAGGATGTCCCCTCAAATGCAATAAATACAACAAAGCAGGAAGAACTAGACAACAGCTCAGAGCATCTTACAACAAACCTCTCAACCAACTATAGCATATTCCAAAGTCCTCAAGAATTAGGCCAAGGAAGTCCCCGCAGATGTGAAGTCAGACACGAAAGATTCTTTTCTTTAAGAATCCAACCTATAAGTACCTTCAGTTGATAAGACTTAGCACTAATCTTTCAGCCTGAATTTCTCGATAGGAGTCTGAGACTGCATGTGGATCCTTGGCAGAAACAGTCGGATCAAAGGTGACTGTTCTCTGCTGGCTGCTGACATAAGCACTGGCGCTCCCAGACCCAAACATGATAACCTTACCCTGTGGCAATGATGTCAGCCAGCTGAGGAGTGTTAGGTGCAATTTTGATTGTGACAGTTTCAAAGTAGAGGTGCTCTTTCTGCGCATGGATGGTGTATGTGCCAGTGGTTATGTTCTCCAGACGGAATGAGCCATCAGCTTTTGTTCTGACTGTGAAACAAAACACGCCAAGAAAAGATGAGGCAACAAAGAACTGCCTCGCCCTCCACATTCACAAGAATACGTGAGACAAAAAGCTGACATATTTTCACAGAGTCATTAAGATTTTGTTTCCTTTCCATTTGTCTGTGATCAAACACTAGCCCCAGGGGCCAACACGTCTGCCCACCTTTGATTTGGTTATTCAGAGTGACCACTGCCTCCGGAACACCTTCTCCTTTGGGCCCATTCAGGACCCTCCCAGTGACAGAGAATCCCATGACGTGGAACACGGGCTGGAAGATGAAGAACAGGAAGAAGGTTCTCGTGCATGAGCTGCAAACATCTCCCTTATGCCACTCATGCCACCACTCACACCATCACTCAGCATGTCTGCCCACACTGGCTTCTCCCAGTCCTGTATGCCAGCCACGATCCTTCTCAGTTCACCTACACAAGTGGCTCCCCCACCGGCGGCACATTCCCGGAGTCTGTCTCCTTTCTTGTATTCCCAACATTTGACATATTGATGTCAAATAACTGAATAAAACAGATCTATAGATTTACTTCCCCAGCTAAAGATCACCGAGTCAGACTGGTGAGAGCCTCCCTACCCTTTCTCCTTTCCTTCCCCCTCCCTCCAGGCATCCCATTTTGGTGTTCTCTAACCCCTCAAGCTTAAACCCAGCATCACTTCAACATCAGTCTGTCCTGTGGATTTCACCTCAGCAAGGTCTCCCAAGCCCTTCTCCTGCCTCTTCCTATCACACCCTGAATTTAAGTCCTTAACGACTCCACCCCAGCTGCTGCACTGCCCACAGCGTTTTGTAGTTGGTTTATCTGTCTGCCCATCCCACTCATGAGGGCCACGGCTTTGTTCTCTCTGCAGCCTCTATGTTCCAGCCACCCCGATTCTTGGTTCCTCAAGCTGACCACATGGGTGCACCACATGCATCCCTCACAGGGGCTTCCACACCAGCTGCTCCCTCAGCCTGGATCTTCTCCCACACCTGGAGAAGATCTGGCAGGAGGCCACTCCTTTTCATCAATCAGGTTTCAGTTCAAACTGTCACCACCTCCGAGAAGCTTTCCCTGACTATCCTATCTCAGTAGTCCCTGCCTCCCACCCCAGCCAGTCACTGTCCATCATACTAATCTATTAGCTTCATTAAAAAATGACCAATATCTGAAATGTCCTTGTTTGATTTATTATTGTTGTTTACCTCCCATTAGAATGTAAGGTCCATAGAGATGAAGACCTTTTCCATCTTAGTCATTGGTACATAGTAGGCACTCAATAACTCCTGAACGAATAAATGAATGAATGAATACATGCCACAGCATTTGAGAGAGCTTGAAAAAAATAAAATGGCTTCCTTTTTATTCAGGTAGCCTTTCTTGATCCTTCAAAAAGATGTGGTTTATTCATTTATTAATCCATATATCCACTCAACAAACACTTTATTAGGTACCTACAATGTGCCAGGCACTAAGTCACATGTTAGGAATACAGTGAAGAGTAGGGCTGACCTCAGGCAGTTTACAGGCCCTCTCATACCTGAAATTCCCTTCACCTCTCTGTTTAAAAACATCTTTCCCCACTCAATTGCTCCTGCTCTTCTCCACAGGCCCCTGAAGCACGCAAGAACGTCATCTTCTCACCCTTCTAACCCCCTCCAGGGCACAGCACAACAGGCAAGTGCTTTCCTGAAACTCACAAGGCAGAGTCAGGACCCCACGGAGCATGCCACCTGAACGCCAGCGCCTACCAGTGCAAGCTCCCTTAGCGCAGCACTTTCTAATGTAACATTACAAGAAAATAATTGAAATCTAATATTTTCAATAACTGTAACACTGGGTGGTCCATTTAGGAAAGACTGTTATTTTCTTTTGGGATTTGCTCTATCTAGCTAATTTGCTATAGTAACCATTTTCAAATTCTGTAATTAAAGATGTGTGATGAAAAACACATTTACCCTCTATTTTAGGGCCTAGGGAGTTTATCAGGCTGCCTATCCATTCCTATCACCACGGCCCAAGCTCTGTCAGCTCTCACCGGTTGACTGCCACAGCCTCAACTGGTCCCTTGCTTCCACCCTGCCCCCCTGGGAACTCGTCTCAACATTGTAGCCAAAGGAACCACACCTCTCCTCTGTTCAGAACCTCACCCAGAGTGGGGCTAATTGTCATCCAAAGTGGCCCACCAGGCCCGGTACAATCTGCCCCGTCATCTCTCTGTCCCTTGTCCTCTTCCTCCCTTCCTCACTCCTTCCATTCCAGCCACCCTGGCCTCCTGGGTCCCCCCAAACTCTCTAAGCCTCAGAACCTTAGCATCTGCCATTCCCTCTGTCTTAAAACACTTCCCACAGAAGTAAGTATGGTTCACTGTCTCTTCCCCTGCATGGTGTGGCTCAAATGTCACCTTCACAGCGAGACTTCCCGAGAACACCCTGTAAGACAGCCACCCGTCTCAATCTTGAAAATGTGTAATCTTCTTTCTTGCTTTACTGCTCTAGAGAACACTAATCACCTTCTAATATACTTGTTAGTAAGTATATTCTAATTTACTTGTTAGTAAGTATATTCCTTTTCTGACGTTAGAACATGAACTCCACAGAACAGGAATTGTGCTTTGTCCCTGCTGTAAGTCCACCCCTGGAAGAGTACCTGAACAATGTCACTGGCACTCAACAAACACATTTCCCCGAATGAAGTAGCTATAACTAGGGCTCCAAGTCTCTACGATAAAGACACGTAGTAAGAGGGTTGAGGTATCTAGTGAATTCCAAGCTAAACTAGAAGAGTACAAGATTCTGGTGTTTCCAACAGCCCATCTTGATAAAATACTGATTATTTTCTTAAACTTGTCTGCAACACCTGTGCCCAGGGATGGGAACTCGAACAGCTGTCCCTCCAGAAGACGGGGAGTTCCTACCTCAATTTTCAGGCTGTCGTGTTCCACTGTGAAGTCGAGCCTGGAAGGAGCAACGTCAAAGGTAATCCTCTCCCCTCTGTAGAACGGAATCTGGAAGGAAGAGTCTGTTAATTACTGAGAGCCAATAACAAGATTCACCCGTCAATATTAGTAATCGGTCCAGCAGCCCACGAATGACAATGGGTTCAAGGCAGGCCAAGAGGAACTATCATTCTGTTGCTGATTTTAAAAGAGAACAGCCTGCATTTCTGCAGCTATTACTGAGGGGCCAGAGTCTTATCCCAGGTAACTGCTAAATAAAATGTTCACAAAACCACGGGCCAACCAGTTAGCCCTTACCACCCAAATGGCATCGACTCTGACCTCATCCTAAGAGTCCCAAACACAAACAGAATGGATCTGCTTCGCTCACCACCGTATAGCCCCCACTTGGCAAGGACGAGAAGGAGAAGGCGCCATCTTCTTTGGAGACCGCATGGCACAAATATACCAGACTCTTGTCTGGGGGCTGGAAGCCGGGCACTGGTGAGATGTTGCAGCCCAGCACATCCTAGGCCAGGAAAAACAGAACATGACTTCCTTATCCACTTCCATGTTCTCACTATCATCAAATAGCCACACTACATGAAAACTTTCATAAGTTTTATGTCACAAAATATGTCTTTCGGAAATCTAAGGCATCGTAGAGGTAAAAGGAACAAAAATCTTTACATTCAAGTTTAAAATGGCACAGTTTTCTTGGAAAAAAAGACATGATTGCCCATCCCTACAATGGGTCACCATTCTCCAGATAAGAAAACGGAGCTCAGATGGACAGACAATAGTGCGGGGAAGGCCTAGAGAGAGGAAGGGATCGGGGAGGAGGGGGTCAATGTGGGGGAGAGGGGATACCTGTAATACTTACATCAATAAAGATAAATTTAAAAAAGAGAAGGCAAGAAAGAAAAAGGAGCTCAGGAAGGCGAAGAGACTGGCCCAAAGTCGCACAGCTAGTAAGAGACAGAGCTGGGATTTGTCTGAAATGGATCTGATGGATTTAGAAACTTGTGCACTTCACACCAAACTCCACCATCTCCCAGGATAGACATTCAGTTTCTTGTAAGTCAGCCGAGAAACACAAAGTCCTTAAATGTTGAGATCATAAATCAACCTTGACTACATTTTAAATAGTATAGTCTCAGTCTCTCCTTTCTTCACTTTCCTTTGCTTACCTCTTTGGTTACTGAAGAAGAGAAGAGAAGAAACTTCACCCCTTTCATGGGCTCCCCATCACTGCGGACAGAGCCAGACACGTTGTATCCAGCCACAATCAGGGGACTGGCAGCGTTAGCATTGGAGTTGGTCACTCGCACAGTGGTGCTCGCCTACAAAAGAAGATTTTAACTTCCAAAAAAAGAAACAGTATATATAAATTCAAAAAGCGCATGTAGGGGGTGGCCAATTGATGTTTCTCTCTTACATCGATTTTTTTCTCTCTCTCTCTCTCTAAAGTCAACCAATCAATCAATCAGGGAAGGAAGGAAGGAAGGAAGGAAGGAAGGAAGGAAGGAAGGAAGGAAGGAAGGAAGGAAGGAAGGAAGGAAGGAAGGAAGAAAGAAAGGAAGAAAAGAAGGAAGGAAGGAAGGAAAGAAGGAAGGAAGGAAAGAGGGAAGGGAGGGAGGGAGGGAGGGAGGGACGGAAGGAGGGAGGGAGGGAGACAGACACTTGCAAAGTGTTTAAAAACATGGGGACATACTTAAGCTACAATATTAACTAGGAAAAAAGTAACGTAAAATTGCATATGTAGTATAATCACTATTTTTTCATGCACAAAATGAAAAGGAAATATGGCAAATATAGATAATGGCAATTTCATCTGTATGGTGACATTTTACTTCTTTTACACATTTTCCACCTTCCAAATATTTTGTGTCCACTCCTCTATTCTGAATGTTTCTATTTTTAAAAGTGAGCATGCCTTACTTTTTCCCTATGTTTAATGGTATATAATGCATTATTTTTTAAACTAAAGTACGATTTATGTGGAGAAAAGTACACATATTCTAAGTGTCCAGGGCAGTGGTTTTCACAAACTGAACAAACCATGCCAGAAACAGAACAGAACCAGCCCCACAGCCCCACTCGGGCTCATTTCCAGTCACTGCCCCCCACAAGGGGCAGCCAGCATCCTGACTTTTAACAGCGCACTTCACTTTGAAACACAACTTCATATTAATAAACTAAATTCCTTTATGCATACAATTGTATTCTATTCGTAATATGTAAGCCACTGAGTTTTAAATAAAACATTTTTAAGCCTAGGCTGAAACCATACCATCAATTGTAACTGCATAAAACCTATACTGTAAAAACTGAAACACTGATTCTGATCCTTCTTGAGCAAGAATGAGACACAGCCTCAAAATTAATGTAAAAGCTAACATGTCGAAATGTCCCTTAAGTCTTTCTTATTTCAATTTGTTTTTCCACAGCTATTATAAAACCTCACCTAGTATATTTCTTCTTTTTTTTATCTTTTACTATAAACTATTTCAAACAAAATGATATAAGAAATACTCTAAAGAACACCTATTCACGCTCTAACCAGCTAAAGAAATGAGTAAAAATACAATTTAAGACCCTTACATCTCCCCTTCCTCCTCCCTCTACAGATGTCAGTATGCTAATTAGCATGTGTTTGCCATTCCTATCTACATCTGTGCAATTTTTCCACATATGAATACATCCCTAACTGGTATGACCAGGAGTGTTTTTAGTTACTATATAAATGAAATCATATTTCCTTATCCTTCAGCAACTTGCCTTTTTCCTTTACCATAGGTTTTTAAATATAGTTGTATTGATGTATGTAGTTCTGGTGCATTCATTATGGTTGATGTGTAGAATTCAATCGTGTGATAAAACCACAATCCACCCTCCTCTTAATGAACATTTAGGTTGTTTGCAATATTTTGCTATTGCAAACAAAGTTGCAATAAATATTCTTATACATTCTCCTTGGGCACATATACAACAGTTTCTAGGATGTTAAGCATATTTATAGAATGTTGTTCTTGACTGAAAAAAGCACAACAAAAAATCTCAACAGGTTCTTTTGTGTGGATTTGGTTTAAGATAGCTATAGTTAATAACAAACCTATTTCACAGCAGGAAGACGATATTTTTACCTAAAACTGAAACCAACGTAAGCAACATCTGCTACAGTGAAGGAGTTTCACCTTATAAATACCATCAAGCTCATCAGCAGCACCCCTGTTTTTCATCTACTTCTAAAAAAACCATAAACTCATTTCACACCCTGAACCGAAACCCCTGCTGTCCCCAAACCAGCACTTCGTTGCCACACTAAAGACATAACGGAAATGCTTACCTCTTTCAATGCCCAGGTTGGATGAGTTGCAAGGATTTCATAATCTCCAGGAAGGACTTTAAAAAATGCAAACCTAAGGATACAAAATACCACTTAACTCACTCCCAACAACCTGAGTAGTTCTAATTTTATGACCAACATTGGAAAGCACAGAAAACAGTGTTTGAATTATCACAAACTTGCCGTTAGCTGGTTTGTGAGTATAAACAAAATTCATCCTTCACTATGCAAAGCCACATCAGACAGCACTTACTGTGTGCAAGGATAGGTATTCTGTGTGCCGACAGGAAAGAGGGTTTATGTTTTCCTTAACCCCCAGGAATTCTGGCCTAAAAACCAGTCACTGTGGTTTAGCAGGCGTCAGTCATAGAATAGGCAAGTGAGTTTTGACAGAGGTGACAGGCATGAATAGGCAAGAAGGGAGTGATGTGTCAAAGGAACAGAAGTGGAAAGGCGTCACATGTAAGGGACAGAGAACAGATCTGATGGGCTAGGCAGACACTAACACAGGATGATGCTAATGCTATGGACAGAAAAATGGTAACAACCTCTGAATCCTATGCAAAAGAGTTTAGACCTGTGATCAGAAACAAATATGACATTATGGGCTTGTATGCAAAGCAACAGCGATGAAAGCAGAGCCAGTGAAGATCTCTCAGGTAGCTACTGACTAACCAAGACCAGAGTGAAATGAGCTGAGGTTGGAAATGGAAGGATTCTGACACATTTAACCCTTTAAATCTGCAAAGCACCGAACAATTAGAGGGCTAGTTCTAATGAAATGAACTACAAAATCATTCAATTTCTTCTTCTGTGGTGGTATTTTATTTTATCAAATGTTGCCTGTAATAACTGGATAGGGCTTGGCAATCACTTTGCTAAAATAAAATTGAAGCTGCCTCTGGATTTTGGTCTTAGTGAGATGTAGCCTATACTTCATGTCCATGATATCCCTGGTCTGTAAGTTAATATCTTTGTTTAGTTAGTGCTGATCCAGAAAGATCAAGTCATTTATCCCAGCAAGGTCAACAGCAAACTACTAGCCTAGAGAAAATGAGAATTCCACATTCCTTCTATAGACCAGGGCTGGTGAGGCATCAATCAAATGTTATTTCAAAAATAATTTCAACAATCATCATTTAAAAATCGAATGACTTACTGACAGATTCATTATAAACTTCAATTCTGCAGCTTAGTCAATTTTGTATATTAAAGTAGTAATGATCTGAATGCTCTCAAAATTATCAGTTGGAACTATTCTGCTATTAATCTTGGCACATCTGTTAACATTTACAACTCAATGATATAAATCCATTAAATAAATGCTTTAAATTTGACTTAACAAGGTTAATTAAGTAGTCATCAGTTCTAAGTACAAAACAATTTTGATGTAATAGGAATAAAATGATTTGTAAAAATCATAATTGCGCTAACCTATATTTGAGGTAAGTTATTAAGCACATATGTCATGCCAAAAAGCTTGAAACACTAACACTAGATAATTTAATCTTCTCAATAACTTTAGGAGGTAGATTTCATGATTATTATCATTTTTAAATGAGGAAATGGAGGCCCAGTGGCCTTAAGTAACTTGCTCCTGGTTAAACAGCTAGTAAAGGGGGAAACCAGGATTCAAACCCAGGCTCTTGGGCTCCAGAGCCAGTGCCAACCATTAAATAAAGACCTACTATATGCCAGGCCCTGCAGTAGGTGCTTGATAGGTGTTATCTCATATTCAGTAACCCCGCCAATGCTACATGCAATGGGTCAAATGACTTCCATTTTACATATGAGGAACTTGAGGCCCTGACGGGCATGAAATTGTCCCAAGTTAAGAGGCCAAATTAGGATTTGAACTGAGGTCTCCCTAAATCCAAAGCTCTCCAACCCCATCAGAGCCCCGCTCTAGCTACAAGGCAGGATGGCACAAGCACAACTCACTTTCCGCCAGGCTGCGTAACTGTGGACTGGATCTTCGCTTCGGTCCCTGTGCTTCTCAGAGACACCTGAACCCCAGCAGGACCCAGGGGCTGCCCTTTGCTGAGAACCTGTAGTGGAGAAGGAGGTTGAACTTGACCTAGGAGCAAAGTGCTCCTCTCAAGAGATCCTGCTCCTATTCCCCACATGAGCCCCTTCTTTGGGTGAAAATTCCTTTGAAAAGGTGATGGAGATCATGGATACCTTTCCCAGGGAGGTTTGAGGGGCTGTGAGAGGAAACAGTAACAGTATAGTAATACTGTGTTTCACTGACTCTAAGACACTGTCAGTTAAAAATACACAATTATTTTACAAAGTTTGGAGTATAGAGATGATCCTCATCTCTAACAGGAAACCCACACATAAAGACAGAACAAAAGGGCCTCCCTTAGTGTAAAAGTAAAGAAAAGGATGGCAGGGAAATGTGCACGTCTCAACCTTGATGCTGGATGGAGGGAAGAAAAAAAAATCTCCCGGGAATCTGTCCCTATAAAAGGCCACTCCTGGCACTTACACGCTAACAGCCTCTACTGTTACAGGGTAAGAGAACCTAGATCGGACGCCTAAAAACACCCACTACATTTTATACTCGATTTTATCGAGTTCCCAGATCCTCTTAAAGCTTACCTGTGGGCCCCTTGTGTGATCAAAGTCCCCAGGTTAAAAAGTCCTATTTTTTTAAAGGTAAGAGAAGACCCAGTGGATACTACAGAGCAAACATTAAAACATAAGGAAGTTCTGGAACCAAACCTTTCCATTCACAGAGAAGCCCGTGAACACAAAGTTGATGTCCCCGCCCTTCGTGCAGATGTCATTGACGCCATCCACATAGAGCTCCACGCTCGTTGGTTCTGAGGGATGAAGATGGGAATGGGGTACAAGACACAAAGAAGTTTGTTTAGTTCTGGGAAATTGTCTAGGTAAAATGTATTTTACTGGTTAACTTTCATTCTATTTATTTTTGAGCACTTAATATAGTTGCATGGTTCAAAATCCAAAGGTATAAAAGACAGGCAGGGCCCTGGCTGGTTTGGCTCAGTGGATAGAGTGACGGCCTAGGGTCTGAAGGGTCCTGGGTTCGATCCCAGTCGAGGGCATATGCCTGGGTTGCGGGCTCCATCCCTGGTGGGGGGTGTGCAGGAGGCAGCCGATCAATGATTCTCTCTCATCATTGATGTTTCTATCTCCCTCTCCCTCTCCCTTCTTCTCTGAAATCAATAAAAATATGTTAAAAAAAAAAAAAAAAAAAGACAGGCAGGGCAAGTCTCCCTCCCACCCTTATTCCTTGGACACTCAGTTTCCTGCCCCAGAGGGAACCAATGTTTAGAGGATAATATACTCTTGTAACAGTCTTTCAGCCGAGTTGTATCTGAGAGTCCCATGGAAAATTCACTGAGCACCAACTAGCTTTATTCACTGAATGTTTACCACAGGCCAGGCACTGAGCTAAGGGCATTTAATTCTCAAAACTACTGAAAGAGGTAGGTAGTAACATTTACAATTGAGGGGTAAACTGAGGCACGGAAGGTTAACAGATCTCTCAAAGTCACAGCACTTGTGAGTTACAGGACACCAATTCAAGCCCCAAAAATCTGGTTCCAGTTCTGTTTTCTGACCAAGTACATGGGTTTAGCCATATTAAACCAGGGCCATAAACTCCAATGTCCCCAGAAAGCAAATGGGTAAGAAGTAAGCAGACAGGCCAAGTGGGGACTATGTGAATGGCTCAATCCCCAATAGGGGGTGTGCAGGAGGCAGCCAATCGATGGTTCTCTCTCATCACTGATGTTTTTCTCTCTTTTTCCCTCTCCCTTCCTCTTTCTGAAATCAATAAAATATATTAAAAAAAATAATTTAGAACAAAAAATTACACACAAACACACAGGGGAAGATGCCAATAAAAAATGGACACAAGCTTTGAACAGGTACCTCACAAAAGAGAATATCTAAATGGCCAATAAACATAAAGTGTTCAACCTCGCCCTAGCTGGTTTGGCTCAATGGGCAGAGCATTGACCTGCGGACTGAAGGGTCCTGGGTTCAATTCCAGTCAAGGGCACATGCCCAGACTGCAGGCTCAATCTCCAGTAGGGGGCATGCAGGAGGCAGCCAATCAATGATTCTCTCTCACCATTGATGATTGATGTTTCTATCTCTCTCTCCCTCTCCCTGCCTCTCTGAAATCAATTTTATATATATATATATATATATATATATATATATATATATATATATACATATCACCATTGAGGAAACTCAAATCAAAATCACAATGGATACCACCACATCCCCACCAGAATGGCCAAAATGAAACAGACTGACCATGCCAAGTATTGGCGAGAACATGGAGCACCTGGAACCCTTACACACTGTTGGGAGAGGAGAAATTGCTGTATCTACTTTCCACGTTTCGCCATATCTACTAGAGCTGAGCATGTAAAAATTCTATTGCCCAGTAATTTCATTTCTGGTATATACTCAACAGAAATGCAAACACACATGTATCAAAAGATATGTACAAAGATGTTTGCAGGAGCACTATTCTTATGGCCAAAATCGGGAAGCAAACCAAATGTCCATCAAAAGTAGAAGGGATAAATCACTTCATATTCAGTAATAGAATGAAAAGCTACACATAATACAAAGGAATCTCATAAACAATGTTGAAGGAAACCAGATACAAAAAAATGTGTGGTTCCATTTTTATTAAGTTCAAAACAATCTATAATTTGAGGTCAGTTTGTGGTCCACCTGGGGGGAGGGGTGGGGTGGAGCAGTTAAAGAGTGCCTGTGGGTACTGATAAGAGTTCATCTCATTGTCTGGGTGGCAGTTAGATGACGGAGTTCACTTTGTGAAAATTCCTGAAAGTATGTTATAATTCAGTAAAAAATTTTGAAAGCTTATCAAAAAGAAAAAGCATTGACAGGAAGGCAGGAGGCACCAACTCCGACTGGCTGTCAATCTGTGACCTCTGCTTTAGCCATCAGTTGGGTTTGATTCCGCCCTCCGCCCCGCAAACCCCCTGCCCAGATTCTAGAATGCACCAGCCAGGTGCCCCTAAGTTTGAAATGGAGAAGAACTTCCCCACAGAGCCAAATTAGCTACCTGAGCTTCCCTTCACCTGTTATGATGGCAGCGACGCAATTCTTCCTTGTCTAACTCGCAAGGCAGCCAGACGGAAACAACCACGGCCCCCCACTCCTATCCCTAAGCTATAGAACTGGGATCACGCGCATCTGCCATAGGGCAAAGTCAATAGTGTTTCTTCTCCAAATAATCAGCCAGCTCAAAGCAGAACCCTCCATTCTGATCTCAACCCCACCCCACCTCTCCAACTTTGCTAAAAGGCAGATACTTTTTGCTAAAAGCTCAGAAAAGTGTTGAGCTTTTGTTTGTATATGTGCAGAAGGATTTTTTAAGTATCGCCTAATTACCTGCTAATGATGTGCCAACCATTCTGAACACAGAAATATATTGGCCGATTAATCCTCCAGGTCGCCTGTGAGGCAGGTGCTTTTACTCTCCTGACCCGTTAGAGAGGAGGTGGGCACGGAAACAGGGGAAGTAACTTGTCCAAGGTCATCACAGAGCTGGCAAGGCCCAAGGCTGCCAGATCTTCTGATCTCTTAAGAGAAGCAGAACTGGACTTTTATGTCAAATCTCACCATGTTTAATGTTACAACTAACTCACACACACACACAAAGAAAGAACAGTAACACTGAGGGAGCTACGAAAGAAGCCATCCTGGGACAAAAACAAAGTCCCCGCTTCTGACCTCTATATATACTCCTACTGCCACTGAGTGAATGAAACTGCTACAGTAGAGTTTCCTGAGAAAGGTACTAGAAAAAATGTCTATTCTAAGAAAAGATGACCAAAACCTCAAGGTAGATCTAAGGTAAACTCAATCTACTCTAAAGTGAAAAGGCAAGGGACCCTCTTCTACACTAGAAATGAATACTCAGTATTTTAGCCATCGATGCACTCTATCAACTTAAATTAATAGTCAGCATATGTTCTAATCATTTGCAGAGTATTACCTGGTTATTCAGTTAACTTACCAAAACTCCACCCTAGGGGAGGCTCAATCTTCAGAATAAAATCTCCCTATGAGGGGGGAAAAAAGTAAAGGATTGAGAACTGATGACCCTTCAACTAGCTTAACTTAGTTTAGTGCTACCATTTCATCTAGAATTTTTACACAGGAAATGAAATTCCAAGCATAAACTGAAGCCGATCACCAGAAGTTCCCATCCAACCAATCAGAAGACACCATGTTAAAGCCCAAGGGAGAATCCTAAAGACACCATTTTCAGCCACTCCTTGTTTTTTGATACCAAACATACTATTAATGGATCTATTAACCCCACATATGCCTAAGGTTGCCAGGGTCAGCACAAGAACTAAAGTCATTTCTAAACACTAGATTTTACTCATACACCTTGGTTTCTTGAGATTGTTTTAATAGTTTAAAAAAATAAAATAAAATCAATTGAAAAAGATTTCAAGACCCAGCTAGTCCACCTCTAGCAATCAATTTTATGGACAAGGTGGGGCAAAAGTGGGTTTACAGTTGTGAGTCTGAGAAACACAGAGTTTATTCTTGTCTTATTATTTATTAATTATTGTATTATTTTCTACAGACCGCATTGGAGGTTGGGGTGGAGTTGGGGGAGGGGACAGGAAGAGATTAACTAAAGAACATATATGCATATATGCATAACGCATAGACACAGGAAGGACTGGGGTGAGGCAGGGGTTGGATGGAGGGAGGCAAAAAGAGAGAAAATGGGAGATATCCGTAATACTGTCAACAATAAAATAAAATTGTAAAAAAGGAGTGTAAAAAAAAAAAAAGGCAATAGATCTATACATGCTAATGTTGAAAGGAACCAAGACATTACCATAGAAAAACAATCAAACTACATAGTGATTTCTACGGTTCGATTCCATTTGTCTTTCTTTAAAAATCAAAATCAAGCCGAAACCGGTTTGGCTCAGTGGATAGAGCGTTGGCCTGCGGACTGAAAGATCCCAGGTTCGATTCCAGTCAAGGGCATGTACCTTGGTTGGGGGCACATCCCCAGTAGGGGGTGTGCAAGAGGCAGCTGGTCGATGTTTCTCTCTCATCGATGTTTCTAACTTTCTATCCCTCTCTCTTCCTCACTGTAATAAATCAATAAAATATATTTTTTTAAAAATCAAAATCAAGAAAAAGCAGCCTATTAGGTTACACACCAAGACTTTTTTCAAAGGCTACCACTACATAAGGAGTGGCATCTGGGGGATAAAAGATAAAATTTACTTCAAATATTTCAAACACCTTAGTATTTTTTTTCACAGAGCTCATAAATTCACCTATTATTTGCATAATTTTCTTAAAGCAACATTTTAAGCTGCTTGCAAATAAAGGGTGCTAGTAAACCAGGGTTTCTCAGCCCTAATACTGTGGACATTTGTCGGTCCTGTGCAGCATGATGGGACGTTTAGCCTCCTTCCAGGCCTCTACTCACTAGGGAACTCTAGCACTCCCCCCACCGCCCACAGTTGTAACAAACAAAAACGTCTCTAGACATTGCCAACTGTCTCTGAAGACTTTGAGAAACACTATATTCAATCAAACCGATCCAGAAGCTCTCTCCTCCAGAATTTGGCCAGAACTGTCACATTCCACTTATAATTCACGAAACAGGGAGCGTGTGCTTTTGTGGGAAAGGCCATTCTCCTGGTTGGCACAGCCCCGTGGGCCACGCCACTTCCCTTTATAAAAGACTAAATTACTCTGTCCTCTTACCTTATCATACAAGGGGATCATAAAGTAACCATTGTTAGGGGCACAGTCTGTCTGGTATTTCAAAGTCCCATGCTTGGTGTACAACTTTATCTGAAAGAAAGGAAAGAGAAGTCACAATATCACCTTTGAGAATTAGCCATGAATGTTACACCTGAATGCATTCAGTCAATGTATTTGCTGAGGACCTACTAGATGCTGCTGTTAGCACTGGGCATGCAGGAGAGAAATAAGTACCCCCAAAATAACGTGATTCCATACTTTTTAGGTTAGAAACCATCTGAAGTCTACCACAAAAGTTGTATTTTTCAATGCTTTTTTAACTTTAATGACTGTTTCTATGTTGCTTCTAGTTCTAAAATGTTCCAACTTGCTGTTAGTAAGGTGCTTATTAAAAGTAATTCCTGCCCAACCAGAGTGGCTCAGTGGCTGAGCCATTGACCTATGAACCAGGAGGTCACAGTTCGATTCCCGGTCAGGGCACATGCCTGGGTTCCAGACTCGATCCCCAGTAGGGGACGCGCAGGAGACAATCAATGATTCTCTCTCATCATTGATGTTTCTATTTCTCTCCCCCTCTCCTTCATCAGTGAAATCAATAATAAAAAAATTTTTTTAAAGCAATTCCTGAGTCCCACTGGTGTTCCTAAACTAGGTTTGAGGAGTCAGGCCAGGGATCTATTTTATTAACCCCAAATGATTCCCAATACTTGTAGTAACACTCATCTAGAAATTTTTCAAATTTTTCCTTTTATTTTCATTCTCAGGACAAAAACATATCAAAAGACATTTAATATATATCCTCTCCTCAAGGACTCTAAAATTCTTGCATCCTGAGCATTCCCAGACACAAACTGTTAACCCATTTAGATGCTCAAGTAACATCTGAATCTCCCACATACTGTGTGACCTTGGGCAACTCATTTACCCTCCTGAGATCCTTTGTTTCTTCATGGTGGCTGCTCAGATTCACAGCTATGCATATTAAGCACCTGGCACAGAGTATGGACTAAAAAAAAGTTACTGCATTACTATTTACTGTTACTATTTTACTATATTACTCTGTTGTATTACTAACATCTCTCAGAAAAAAAAAGCAATGTGGTGTCACTGGCAGGGCAGAGGCTGGATTCAAAAAAGATTTCCTAAACCTACCTGCATGGATCAACCACTCTGAGCCTCAGTTTCTACATCTGTAACAGGAAGCAGTTGGATCTCATCTCTAAAATGTTAATGCTGTGACCATGATATGGAAATAACAAATGTGTCATACCAGCTAAGATATAAAAAGCCGCAAACTCACATGTACACTTGGGAAAGGAACAGAGTTAATTTACAATTGGACTTCTAAGTGCCTGATGGGTGTGACCACAGCTTATACTCCACAGTGCCTGGGACGATGTCTTGTTTAGTGTAGGTACTCAATAAATACTCAGTGAATCTGTTTACAGGCCATAAAGAAAATCAGATGCACAAACCTAAAGCAGGCATTGAAAATCCACCTGCCCAGAGGGGCCAGGGAAGCAATGTCAAGGGCATGCATGTAAAGGGACACAGATCACTACTCAACTCAAACCAAGTTTTGCAACCCAAAGATCAGCAGGTTTTCCAGAGAAATCAGGAATCCGGTTTGTAAAATGAAATCTCCTGATTGTCAAAGTATCAGCAACCAATATTATTTTTCTTTTGTAGGGATTTTTGTCTGTTGTGTTTTTTTTATACTGCTATATCCCCACCCTGGACAGTTTCAGTACATGCAGGGGCTCACTCCATAGTTACTGACTGAATGATTATGATGGAAAAACACACAGAAGGGAAGAAGGCTAGGGAAGAGTAAAAGTAGTTTTATTAGGAGACAGAAAATACAATCAAGAAATTATTGTGAAATATCTTGATTATTTGCATGTCTTTCATTAAGTACAGATCAGGGCACAGAGTGGCAATACTGGTATACATTACACATATGACATGTTTGATTTCATAATCAGAAATTATGAAAGAATAAATGTGTCAGACCATCTGGACAGGCAGCCTTGGGCTCACGGAGCACACTTAATACTAGATCACAATACCTGCCCGTGCTCTCAAGGTCACTATTGTGTTTGGGGTGGGAGTGCCCATAACTGCCTTCACTTTCCTCCCAGAGTCCCAGGAAACTACAAGCTACAAAAAAAACCTATCCAAGCAGCTTCTGAAATGCCCTGTGCCTACATACTGGAGGCAATCCAGAAGGTGGCATGGGTACCCAGCTGACCCTCGGAGCCCTGCCCCTGCCAGTGGGTAGAGCCTTTAATTAAAACACCCAACTTCTTAAGATCAAAAATGGTGGAGAAGCCACAGACCGAGGGGCCTTAAAGGTGATAATTGATTACCTTCTTTAGGAAATCTATGGCACTAGGTTCTGCTGCTTCTCTCACACCACCTACAGGAATTAATTGGCACTTGGGGCCAGGCCAGGTCAAAGAACAAGTGGGGTATGGCATCGGCTTCCTTCCACTGCCCCAATCCTCAGCAACCTTTGCAGAACACCAGTTTAGCCTTCACCACAGCCCTCCAGCTGCCAGCCCTGGGGAGGCTCAAACATGCTTTCAGGCAGCCTTTGGAGTCTCAGTGCCCAGTCCCTTCTTGTTGGCATCTTTTTGGTTCTTTTTTTTTTTCTCTTTTAAATCCTCATCTTCTGCCCCATCATCAGTAACCTGCCCACTCACCCTGACAAGTGACCTTCTATCCCTCCTCCCATCAGCCTCTCTTCCTCATCACAAAGCTTTCTGGGCCATAATTCCACTGGGCTGATAATCATCTAACTGACTGGGGCTTTGCAACTTAATAAAAAGACTTCCGCACAAATCTCTAGTGTAATTCCAATAACTAACCAGTGCGGCAATCAGGATAGCTCACAGCTCTCCATTTTCAGAGAAAACAGAGTCCCAAGCGGGTAAGCAAAGGGGGCCAGGGATTAAATATACAGATTCCCAGCTCCAGAGATGCCAACAGAGATCTGCTGGATCAGGATCTCTGGGATGGGAACTGACGTTCTTTAAAAGCATCCCAGTGAGTGTGGGGGGGGATTTAGTGGAATAGAACTTTTGGGGGCACTGAGTTGTGGAGTTTGGGGTTAAGACTTGTGGTCTCTAGGTTCTGGAATGTGGCTTCTGGGAAATCTGAGTTTCAGGGGGTCTGAGTTTTGATGACCTGGGTCGGGCGGGTCCCCAGGGGCCTGGGTCCTGCTGAGACCGGGTGTTGAGATCTGGGCCTGGATTCTGGAGAGAGTCTGGGTTCTGGATTATCTTGAATCTGCATTCTGGGGAGCTGGAGTTTGGGTTTTCAAGAATCTGGGGGTCTTGGTTTGGAGGACCCTGGTAAAAGTTATGCACCACCATCATCAGAAATGTCCCTCACACCCCTGCGCACACGGGTTCTGGCCGCCATCCCAACTGCAGAGCCGGCCCCTCGGGGGGGAACCTCCACTCCAGCGCGTCCGAGGAGGCGGAGGGCCCCGCGGCAAGTGGCGCCTTTAAAGGGGAAAGGACTCCAGGGATGAGGGTCTGGTGGCAACCGCTCGGTGTGAGAGGAGAGACCACCGCGGCCCAGAGAGGTTGAGTAACCGGCCCAGGGTCACACAGCGAGCTCCGGCCGGGCCGCGGGGCGAGCGCTCACCTCGATGAGCGAGTAGTTGATCTCCACGTCCGACTTGACGAAGCCCCCGCAGCCCACCACGATGTCCTCGGAGCCGCGCGCCGGTCCCACGCCGCTCAGCAGCAGCACCACGGCGGCAGCCACCACCGCGGGCCCCGGCGGCCCCACGCCCCGGCACACCCGCATGGCCCGGCCTCCGCCGCCCGGCCCTCCGCAGCGGTCCGCGCCCCGCTCCTCACACCGCACGCTGCCCGCTGCTTCCTCTTCGGCCGGTGGCTGACAGCCCAAGCCCCGCCCCGCCGCCACCGCGCGTGCGCGCTCCGACCCCGGGCCCACGCCCCCAGGCAAGATGACTCCCGCGCATGCTCCACACCAAAAAGAGGTCATGTGTGCCCTCTGGAGGCCTGGAGGACTCCGCACACCGTCTGACAGGTGCAATTGCAAGGTGTGTGAGTACAGGCACAAACTGCAAAGAATTCTACCTTGGAATTCAGTATACCTGAAACTGGAAAGGACCAGAGACTATTAATGGAAGTAGTGTTCAACAATTTTCCCTATTATTTCGCAAGTTATATATCTATCAAAAACCAAGTTAGAAATTTGTGTAAGTTGGTGCATTTTTCCATGATAAATGACCAATAAGTTTTTTTAAAGCAAAACATAGGTCATTTAAGTTCAGCACAACACTTAAAATATATTATATTTTATTTTAATCCAATCTCTAATAACATTTGCATAGAAACAAATTTTGAGATTTTTTCCCCATATGCAGTTTAATTCACTTGGAATTACCTCTGTAAGATGAAACATGATTTATCTGTAAAGTAATTTAGATTCAGAACGTTGTATTTTGTCCCAAGATTGGATAGATACTATAACATAGATTGAATTTAACTGCAGGTCACCACATAGAAATAGACAAAAATTGCTTTTTCTGACCTGACACCTTTGGAAATCTTCCATTTTGCTCCTAAAAAAAAGCAAGTGCTTTATTTTGATAGTTTTTATATTTTGTTTTTAAATCATGAGGTAAAAGAAAATTTCCCACTGGAATTTGCCATTGTGGCTAAGACTTTGAGATTCATAAAAACTATAAATCACAATGATCTTGAACTACCCAAAGGTCAAAACCCTCAGACTGGCTACAATACATCCACTGGGGATCTCAATAATGAGAGCATCTGACTTCAGTTTCTCGGTCTGAATTCTCACTTGAAATACAGTGAGAATCTCAACTGTTTGGTTAGAGAAAAGATTTAAATAATTGTTTTATTGCTTGAGGTTTGTTATATATAACTACAATTGAAATATATGCCCTTTACCCTCCCTAACATGCATCCCTGGTCTGTCTTGGCAAATCACCAGGGGTGGAAAAACCACCAATTAGAAAATGCTGGCCTTTGGAACCTTCTCGTCTTACAGAATGAGAAACTGAGGCTCCGAGAGGGAAAGGGACTTGCCTAGGGCTCTCTGCAGGCAGCCATGTGATGTTCAGAGTGCTGGAAAGTGGGTTTGGAGGTGCCCAAGTTCTGTCCTTGGCTCATAGATTTCCTCTATGTTCATCCTGCCTTCCTGACCATTCCCCCTCAAATCTCCAGTATCCCCCTCAAATTCATCTTCAAATACACACAAAAATAAAGGATTAGGACTGTGGCAATGCCAATTAGAGAGGGGGCTGCAGGCTGAGGGAGCTCAAGCCTCCCCCAAATTTCCAACAGCCTCCACCAAAACCACCGCACATAAACAGACATAGTGTAAGTGTAAACAGCAGACCTGCCACACTCAGCTCCAAGACAGGTCCTGTGTGTCCCTGCTCTCCCAGAAGACCCAGACAGGAGGATGGCTGAAGGGGAAGCAAAACAAGAAAGGGGGTGGGGGGGAGAAGGCCAGGGGAACCCACGTGGTTGAGGTCCTGCAGGAAGCAGGAGAGAAGATGAGGTCAGGAGCCAGAGAAGTAACAAGGCAGCGTGGAGAGAGCAGAGGATTTTCATCCTGCACCCAAACGGAGCATCTGAGCTTATCTGTCTGAAAAAGCTGGGCCTTTCCGTCCTCTCCTGAAAGGCATGCATGCTCATTGCAGAAAGAAAGGAAATCGAAAAGGAAAGAAAAAAAAATTGGGATTCCCATAATGCTGCTTTAGTGCACTTCCATCTCTTCATTTATGCATAAAGGCCACATAGAACCATTTCCAAAAAGAACTCATGGCTTTAAGACCCAGGAGAAGAAGGTAAATGACATGACTTTCCCACTTTCTCCAACTTAAGCATATACTTTTTCTTTTCATTATCATAGCCTATTTTACACTATGATCTCTTTTTCACTTAGCATTTCGCAACCATCTTTCCAAATTAATATATTTCTGCAACGGCTCTTTAAACCACTACTTCATAACCTATGAAGGAAATAATAATACTAATGCTAATAATAGCCAACTTGCTGAGCATTTATGTGTGCCTGGCACAGTGCTGAATTCTTTACTAGTAATCTTCTTAAAATCTCCCCACGACCCTGGAAGCAGACAATGTCCATCCCCACGGATGAGAAGACGGCAGCTTAATCAGACGGTCCCCCACACACCCCAGTTGGACTCTTAGCCTGTGCACACCTGTTAGGTGCTTTCATCGGGATAAATTCCTGGAATGGCAGTTCCACCGTATTCAGGAAGTTCGGGGTGACACTTTTTGCGGGGACCTGGCAGGTTATCTAGAGGTGCCACTGCACTTTCTGGAGCTGGGGGATCCCCTCCCCAGGAGCCTGTTGGGGCCTCTCTGAGCCTAGGTTCATCCCTTCTTGCTCCACCCCCGCCATGAGGCTGGACCTTGCCCGGTGCTTCGCAATCCGGGGCTGGAATCCAGGCCTGGCCTGCCGGGCTCCGCCCCTTCCCGGTCTAGGAGCCCCGCCGAGGGGGCTGCCAGGGACTGACGGACAGACCC
Source organism: Cnephaeus nilssonii (assembly GCF_951640355.1). Taxonomy (NCBI): domain Eukaryota; kingdom Metazoa; phylum Chordata; class Mammalia; order Chiroptera; family Vespertilionidae; genus Cnephaeus; species Cnephaeus nilssonii. Next base: position 26,050,422 of record NC_137073.1, on the reverse strand, counting down.
ACGGACAGACAGACGGAAAGACTGTGCTGATGGCCGTGCAGGGAGAGCCCAGCGTGGGACCAGAAGTGAGTGTCCCCAGACCGCCCCACGCCCCTTTTCCCAGTTTGATAGACCTCTCAGGAGGTATAGTACTGGGGAGGGGAGATACCCCCAAATTACTAGGCAGGATGAACAGCAGGGGAGGGCGACCCCTTTAACCAAGCCCATGCCCAGAAGAGCCTAGCGCGGTTAAAGGGGCCTCCAGAACTACAGGAACTTTGACCCCTATTTGCATAAAGCTTCAGAACCCCTATCTCTCATGTAGGCTCTAAGCAGAGGACTCTAGGGAGTGGAATTCATGGTATGGCAGTAAAGGTCACAAAATCTCACGATTTCAGGGGCCTGGTAGGTAAGGCAAAAATAATAGCTGATGTTTAAATGAGGGCTTACTTTGTGCCCAGCATCTTAGAGATTGATTTCTCTTATTATCCCCCCTTTGCAGGGAAGGAAACTGAGGCACAGGGAGGTTGCAGTTTACAGAGCTGGTGAGTGGTGAATCCTGGAGGAGTCAAGATTACCAGAAGAGAGGGGGTTGGGGGGACCGTTAATACAGTAGAGAGAAAACTGAAGAGGCCATGTTCTCTAAACTTCATATTCAAACTTCTTCTAGCGTTAGAGAAGGCCAGGGGCCAGGATAAGAATCACAAACTGAGAGCAAAGTTTGGGGTCAATGGCATCAGCTCTGTCGCTCCTTGTTTGTGTGAGTCCAAAGAAGCCTGTTCCCCTCTCAGTGCCTCAGTTTCCAGGTCTGTGAAATGGGGGGCAGTAACACCTACATCCTAGAGTTGTTATAAGGATTAAGTGATAGTCTGTGCCCAGGACTTATCAGGTCTCCTAGACTCCCGGACGCAACCACCTGGGTTCAAATCCTAGCACCACCACTTTCCAGCTCGGCGACATCAACCAAGTTACTCAACCTCCCTGGGCCTCAGCTTCCTCATGCGCAAAATCAGTGTGATCATTGCATCTCCCTGATAGGGTTGATGCTTGGCTTAAAGGAGTTGAGGATTATAAGGTATTCCAAAGAGTGTTTTCATATAAATGTTGGGGGTCCAAAAGTTGCCTGGCCCCTCAGCAGGTGAATTTAGGACCCCTGTGTTGTACCATCATAAATTTGCCCTGGTGTTCCCTCAGGTCTGGAACCAGACGGAGCCTGAGCCCCCTGCTGACAGCCTACTGAGCCTTTGCTTCCTGAAAACGGCAGGGGTCTGGGTGCCCCCCATGTACCTCTGGGCCCTTGGCCCCATCTACCTCCTCTATATCCACCGCCATGGCAAGGGCTACCTCCGCATGTCCTCCCTGTTCAAGACCAAAATGGTAGCTACTGCCTCTGGGAGCCTGGAACCAGACCATGGTTGGGGGTGGGGGAGGAGCGGGCTGGAACCTGGCAGAGACCCCAAAGCGGACACTCCTCCCATCAAGAAGCACATGGGGTGGGGACAAGAAGGGAACTTAACCAAACAGAGCAACACTCCACAGGATACAGAGGTAAACTCAGTGGAACAAGGTTCACTCAAACAGATTGGTAATAATGAAAACACACACACACACACACACACACACACACACACACACACACACACTCATTCATTCTGAACAGTTTCTGGCCACCATAACCTGGCATTCTGCAAAGCACAGCATACACAAGGTAATTTTAGGATCACGCTAGGATAAACCTTTTATGTTAAACAGTTATGCATTGATTTTTATGTTTCCCATATCTCAGTACTAAAGAACAGTTCTTAAAATTGTTAGGTATCGCCCCGGCCAGTGTGGCTCAGTTGGTTGGGCGTCGTCCCGTGCACCAAAAGGTTGTAGGTTTGAGCCCAGGTAGGGTGGCATGCAAGATGTTTTGCTCTCATCTCTCTCTCTCCCTTCCTCCCCGTCTCTCTCTGAAAATCAATATAAAACATTGTTAGGTATCTATTTTAGTGAGTTGCAAAAACACTGGCATTGTAAGGGTGAGCCTTTCTGCTCAACTGTCTATCCCATTCTCCTCCAGACTTCTACAGGAATGCCCTTCAACGTTCATTCACTCCCATACCACCCAGTTAATTTTTGTCCTATTGCCCACCATCTCTATTGTAGACGCACTCTCCCTTAAAGGACCAGGGAGTACATATGTGAGGCTTTGAGGGTCACGTGGTCTCTGTCCTAACTACTGAGTGCTGTCGTGGCAGCAAGAAAGCAGCCACAGACCACAGTAAACACATAGGCACGACTGCGTTTCAATAAATATTTATAGTCGCTGACATTTGAATTTCATGCAACTTTCACGCAGCATGGCATGTTTACTCTTTTTACTTTTGTTCAATGATTGGAAAATGTCGAAAGCCATTCTCGGCTCACAGGCAATACAAAACCAGGCAGTGTGCCGAACTCTGCCTGCGGGTGGCGGCGTGACCCCTGCGTTGACTAACTGAGGCACTCTCAATAGTCGTCCTGGTGTGCCTAGGTCTGGCCTTCTCTCCCCATGTAGGCACTCCCACTTTCTTGCTTTCTCTTATTCAAGAGAGATGGAAGCCTTCAAGAGAGGGCCTGGAGACACACAGGTCCCAGCAGAGAGTTTCCCCTGGGTTTAACAGTGGGGATTGGAAGGGACTTGAAGGAAGTGTAACTTTTTCACTGGGGAGTCTATTTCCTTCCCCTCTGTGCCTTTGTACCTAAGCTCTCTCCTGTGCACGACTGGAGCACGGCCAGTATTTTGGGAAACACAGGGTTGGCTCCAACCCTGGTGTTTCATGATTATATGACAGTTACCGGTCAAGATCGATTTGCAACACCCCTCACTGCTTTTTCTTACGCAAATTTCCCATCCATCGGGCACTGCTAAAAAATTATGACATTGGTACGTGCAGTGCCCCATCCAGAGCCAGAGTGACGTGGGGTCGCCGTGCAGTGTGCCACCCCTTTCTTTTCACCCACGAGCCTTATCTAAGCCTGTCTCCCCAGGTGCTTGGGTTCACCCTCATACTCTTGTACACCTCCAGCGTGTCTGTCACCCTTTGGAGAATCCAGCAGGGGATGCCCCAGGCCCCCGAATTCCTCATTCACCCCACCGTTTGGCTCACCACGATGGTAAGGACATCCCAGGCTTGCTGGCTTGCTCCTGGCGTACTGCCCTTCCTGTCTCAGTGAAGGGTGGGGGGCAGAGTGGGGCTCCCCCCTGTCCTCCCCCCCCCCCACCTTAAGAGGCGTGTCCTGACCCTCTGTGCAGACCTTGGCAGTGTTCCTGATCCACATGGAGAGGAAGAAGGGGGTCCAGGCATCCGGGGTGCTGTTTGGGTACTGGCTGCTCTGCTGTCTCTTGCCAGCTATCAGCACCGCCCAGCAGGCCTCACAGGGGGTAAGTGGGGGCCCGGGCCACCTGGGGAAACCAAAGTGACAGTTTCAGGCCTCGGGTCCCATCCCTCCTCCTCCCCTTTCCACACACAACCTGTTCCCTACATAGACACAAACACCACTGTTGCTTAAACTCTAGCGACTCACAAACCCACTCCCTCCCATAGAAGTACCCATCATCCCAATGTCGTTGTGGACACAAATTCTCATTGTCTTACACACTCACAGCACACACTTCACTTGCACAGCAGACACACTGGGTCACACAACCACAGACTCTGAAACATCTCACACACACCTGCATCTGTGCAGTCACACTTGCTTGCCCCGCCCCCAGTTGTGGCTGTGCCTTCAAGTTCCCACACTGCACACACATTCACACAGCCCTCCCACAGTGCACACACATTCACACAGCCCTCCCGCAGTGCCCGGGCACAGACACACTGTGGGTTGGCAAGCTTGGAGTTCCCACGTGAAATTCCACACTGGTCCTATACACAGAGGGCAAAAGACAGGCCACTTTAGACTGGAGCGTGGTGGTTTAACCAGCAAGGGAACGTACCCACAAAGCTTGTCTTGGTCACCACAAGACAAGGAGATCTCCACACCCACCCGCCAGAATCTTAAAGTTTATACAGCAGCCTTCACGGGGTTCAGTCACGTGAACCATCCAGACCCCTTGCTCTCTCAAGGCCGCCTCATTGGAACAGGGGAGGGTGCGGAGCCTCTGATGGCCCAGGTCCAGCTTGTAGGTCATCCAGCAGTCACGTCCTCTCCATGACCTCCCCCGACACACACCTGCACACACTCTTCCTCATGCAGGCAGGTTTCCCCTCACGCTCACCTACTCCCACCCTCACCCATGCTCTCATGCATCTGTATTTCCATGCTCATTTTGTACACCCACTCATATTTCTGCTTCCCAAACTGGACAGCGGCATTTCCACGTTAGGGGGCATGATGGATCATTTTATCTGCAGAGAAAAATACATAGCCTAGACAGGGGTTGCTCAACCTCAGCACGCGTGGCATAATTCTCTTTTGGGTGGGGAAGCTGTCCTGTGCATTGTAGGGTGTTGAGTAGCATCCCTGGTCTCCACCCACTAGATACCCGTAGCACTAACCCTCATCTTGGTAACCCCAAATGTCTGTCAACATTGTCAAATGTCCCGTGGGGGCAAAATCACCCCCAGTGGACAACCACTTGCACAAGTGGCACCCACCTAAGACCTGTTGAGCCAAATGGTTAAAAGGAGAGGACAGAGAACCACCCTTCGTCTTTAAGGACAGATTTTTGCAAAGTAACCTTTGTAACTAAAGGGAAAATTCCACAGGCCACTCACGAATGAATCAAACGGGACGGGGGCGGGGTCCCACAGTTGACTTACCAATCTGCCTGCCTAGACTCAGTGGGACTTCTGCCTTCTCTCCCGCAGGGCTTCCAGAGTGACCCCTTCCGCCACCTGTCCACCTACCTGTGCTTGTCGCTGATGGTGGCGCAGTTTCTGCTGTCCTGCCTGGCCGACCAACCCCCCTTGTTCCCTAAAGACCCCCAGCCGTCTGTAAGTTGCCAATCCAGTGCCTCCCTTGACCCTGTTCTACTTCTGGTCTCAGTCTCCCCATGTAACCGGAGGGGGGTGAACTAGAGCACAGGCCTTCTCTTTTTTTTATTCATTCCATCATTCAGCAAAATGTGTATGGCACATCTACTCTCTGCCATGGGTTGGCCAACTTTTTCTGTCCAGAGCAAGATAGAAACTATTTTAGGCTTTGTGGGCCATGTGGTCTCTGTGGCAACTACTCAACTCTGCTGCTGTAGCACAGACAATACGTCAACAAAGGGAATGTGTTCCAATAAAACTTTATTTGCAGAGACAAGCAGTGGGCCGGATTTGGCCCCCCAGGGCTGCAGTTTGCCTGCCTTTGCTCTGTGCCCCAGCTAGGTACTGAGGATTATACTGAACAAGCAGGTGTGCCTACCTTCATGCAGCTAACAGCCAAGTAAGAGAACCAAACATTAGCCACATCATTACACAAATGTGTGGAAAATTACAACGGGGGGAAATGCTCTGCAGGAGAACCTCGTGGTCCCTGAGAGCTTACAACAGGTAACGTGAACTCAGGAAAGAATTCGCTGAGGAAGAGACAATTGATCTGAGGTCATCTAAAAAGAAATAATCAAGTTAAACTGCAATCTGGCTTTTTGCCACGATAATGGCAGAAAAATTTAAAAACTGATAACAAGCTGTGATGGCAAAGATGTGCTGAGATGGGCACTCTCATGCCCTGTTGGCGAAGAACATAGGTGTGTGCAATGTTCCTGGAGCTGCTGGCAAAATCTCAGGGCAGAGCCCTGTCTACTTCTTCACCAGTCACTGAGGGATGTGGCTCAGAATGTTGTCTATGTCGTGCATGGTCCTTGCTTGGAGAACTTCCTGGTCTCAGTGTCCTATATAATAAACGCTTAATATGCTAAGTGTCTGGTCATCCAGTCGTCCATTCAACCAATCAATAGCATAGTAATATGCTAATGATATGCTAAGGCCACTCAACCACTTGCTATGACGTCCACTGACCACCAGGGGGCAGACACTCCAACCGGTAGGTTAGCTTGCTGCTGGGGTCCAGCTGATCGGAACTGAGCGAGATGGGCCGGACACGCCCTGGAGCCCTCCCGCAGTCCTCCCTGGCTGGCCAACCTCCCTCGTCCCTCCCTGGCCTTGATCCCTGCACCCTCTTGCAATCCAGGCTGTGGGACCCCTGACCCCCAAGTGCATGAATTTTGTGCACTGGGCCTCTAGTTAATAATAGTTGTTCTTCTGGGAAACTGTTAGTTCTTCCTTTTGGATGCTGTCAGTCCTGTGGCCCAGTGCCTTTTTGCCTTGCCTGCTAGGTGTCTACCTCCGACAAGTAGGCAGGACACACCGCTGTGCACTTGGGAACTAAGCTGATGGTCATTTCACCCTGTGTTCCTGCCCTTGGCTCCCCTGGCCACAAAGTGGCCTTGGAATGGGAGACCGAGTTCTCCTTTTGCCCCATCTTTTGTCTTTGCAGAATCCATGTCCAGAGGCTGGGGCCTCCTTCCCCTCCAAGGCCATGTTCTGGTGGGTTTCTGGGTAAGTACAGTAGCTGGGAAGGGGCTGAGGTGGTGCCTCCCCCACCTCCATTTGCTGCCCTGATTTGTAACCACCGTTTGTCCCCCATGAGGTTCCAAGGTCAGCTGGCTTTCTCTGCTCCAGCCTCAGTGCATCCCTGTCAAAGTGTCCATCAGCCACATCCCACTCCTACTCACTCACTGGAGTGAGATTTGGGCTTGAACCCTGGATCTCTCTCTTAGCCAGCCATATCACAAATATTCAGAGTCTTAGTTTCCCCTCTTTAAAATGGAAACAACTCTACCTTCATTGAATGTGAACTGGTTAGTGCTTGTACATAGCAGTTGCTCGATAAAATAGTCTCTTATTCAGCTTCAGTCATTCCATTAACACTTAATAAGCACTTACTATATGCTAAGCACCAGGGGTGAGGAGGTAAAGACCAAATCTTTACCCCCTGGAGGCTCCCAGGCTGGTAGAAAAGACAGATGTTTCTCCAAGGTCAGTACATTGGGCACTGAGGGTGGCCCCACCCACCAGGTCCCCTCCAGACCACACTGTGGTCAGACTTAATAGTACCTAAATTTCAATCCTAGCTCCACCACTTCCTGGCTGTGTGACCTTGGGCAAGCTACTTAACCTCTCTGTGCCTCAGTCTCTGCACCTATAAAATGAAGATAATAGCATCTACCTTACAGGGTTGTGAGGATTAAATGAGATAAGGTTTATGAAGAACTTAGAACAGGGTCTGGCCTATAATGAGTATTATATAAAGCAGCTGCTAAATACATGCAGAATGGGATGCTGTAGGGGTGTAGAGTTGGTGGAAAGAGCATAGAAGTGCTAGAAGAAAACAGACCTACCCCTGTGTTTCCCAAACGTAGATATTTATGGACCATTCTTCAAGCTTTTTGCCTTATTAGAGTATTATTTATACATTATTTACTTAATGTTTTTTTTCTTTAAATTAACTCACTTTTCTACTTTAACAGCCTTTTTAAAAAAGGAAACTTTCTATCACTGCCAAATTGGAAAAAATCTATGGAATCACTTGCCATGTAGAACTCCAAACATAATTTCAGTGAAAAGTAAGCAATGTTAATAATTTCTAGGTCAGGATCTAACTGGTTTGGCTCAGTGGATAGAGCGTCGGCCTGTGGACTGAAGGGTCCCAGGTTTGATTCCAGTCAAGGGCATGTACCTTGGTTGCGGGCACATCCCCAGTAGGAGGTGTGCAAGAGGCAGCTGATCGATGTTCCTCTCTCATCGATGTTTCTAGTTCACTATCCCTCTCTCTTCCTGTCTGTAAAAAAAAATCAATAAAATATATTTTTTAAATAATAATAATTTCTAGGTCAGAACTGTTGCTCGCCTGAGTTTGCTCTGAGTTAGGGCAGGAAACTTGAAAAGTCTCAGAGAGGAGCACAAGACCAGCACCAAATAAGAGCTTCTCCTTGGCATCATTGGAAAGATTAGAGAGACCTGAAAAGAAAATAATGCTTCATTTCTGTGTGTGCGTGCTGGTTTGCAAATTGGCCCTGTACCCAGAAGGCAAAGAGAGATGGAAGAGACAGGCTCCAGAATGGTAGGTGGCGGTTTTCACAAGCAAGGGAACTTACCTACAAGCCTCATCTTGGGCTGCAAGACAAGATCTCCACTCTCACTGGTCAGAATCTTAACAGTTTATACAGAGGCCTTAATGGGGTCCGGTCACGTGGACCTTCCAGATGGTCTCAACAGCATCGTCCTCTCTCAAGGCTACCTCCTTGGAATGGCTCCTAGTGCAGGAAGAGTGGGCAGCGTGCACATTGCCAGGACAGGGAAGGGTGAGGGGCCTCCGATTGCCCAGGTCCAGCTCTGGGGTCCAGCTCTGGGGTCAGCCAGGGGCCCCCTCCTCTCCATGACCTCTTCCAGCAATGTGCCACCGAACAGTCATCTCACATACCAGCCCGAACTGTGGGGAAACACTGTCATTTTAAGGCGAAAACATTGAGGCCCATTGATGAGAAGTGACATGACCACGTCACAGAGTTGCTCAGTGGCCTCATGTGACAAATCTTGGGCCAGGGGATGAGGATAAAGGCAAGTGCTGTCTTTGTCCCTATGGATGAGAAAGACACTAAATAAATGATCAGACTGAAAAAGTAAATAATCATAATTGCAACAGCATCATAAATAAAAAAGCTCTAGAAACCATAGGATCTTATAATGGGGGATCTGGACAGCGGAGGTCATCAGGTGGGCTTCTAAGGAAATCCCACCTAAGCTGAGGTGAAGGACAAGTCAGAAGTGACCAGGTGAGGAATGCAAGAAAGGAGTTTTGAGCGGAGCGACAGGCATGTGCAAAGGTCCTGAGGCCCGGTGGCTGGAGGGTGAGCAAGGAGGAGAGGGGGACATTGAACACCAAAGGAAGAGTTCAGGTTTTCTCCACAGTGATAGTTTTCAATTCCGGATTTCTGACTCCTAGGGAGGTTTATTTCTCCCCTGCCGCACAGGCCGTCTCTTGGTTAAATCTCTCTGAGCCTCTGTTTGCTTCCTCCTCTGTAAAATGGGTCGATAATAACCTCTCAGATGGGCTCGTGAGAGAATTAAATGACATGATCGTTATAAACTGGAAAGTGCCAGCAAATATTAGGTGCACGTTAAGTCCATTGCTTTCACTTTGCCGAGGGGCCAGCCGAGGTGCAGAGAGGTAAAGGGACTTACCCAGGGTCACACAGCTACCAGGCCAGGACTTCGATGGGGCAGAAGACACGAGGAGCCTGCCTCGGTGACCCTCTTTTTTTTTTTTTTTTTTTTTTTTACAGGCTGGTCTGGAGGGGCTACAGGAGGCCACTGGGACCAAAAGACCTCTGGTCGGTTGGGAGAGAGAACTCCTCAGAAGAACTGGTTTCCCGGCTGGAAAGGGAATGGACAAGGAGCCGCAGTGCAGCCCCGCGGTGAGTGTGTGGAAGCCGAGAGAGCTCAGCTGCACGGTTGGTTTGCAAAGCTCTTCATTTGGCCCCAAATACAACCAACCGCCCACCCTCCCCTCGCTCCACCTCCACAGTCCCCTTCCTGCGGGCGGATGTCACTAAGCATCAACGGGTCAGGAGAAAGGGACCTTTCCTCCCCGAGTGCTTGGCAGGTTCCCAAAGGAGAGGGACAAAGTGGGAGCTCCACAAGGGCCCCAGAAGGAAGCTCGGGTGCTGGGATGGCCGGCAGGAAACAGGGGCGTCTTTGAAGGCTGGGGGTGGAGAGTTGGGTGGTGGATCAGAAATGCAGGCAACTCTTCACTTAAGTCACCTGAGTGATTCGTTTACGGGCCTCGGCTTTCTTATCTGTTCAATGGGGAGGCCATCCCCCCTCCCCTAACTCATAACTTGTGGGAGACGAAAAGGAAATGATTTTAGGAAAGAACTGAGCGAATTCTTCGAAAATGGTAAAAGCACAAGCAATACCAGTTCCCCAGACCAGTGGTCGGCAAACCGCGGCTCGCGAGCCACATGCGGCTCTTTGGCCCCTTGAGTGTGGCTCTTCCACAAAATACCATGTGCGGGCGCGCACGTACAGTGTGATTGAAACTTCGTGGCCCTTGCGCAGAAGTCGGTTTTCGGCTCTCAAAAGAAATTTCAATCGTTGTACTGTTGATATTTGGCTCTGTTGACTAATGAGTTTGCCGAGCACTGGTCCAGAGGATTTCAAGCTCTCTCTAGCCCTGTCCTCTGCCTCACTCTTGCCCTCCGTGGCATCTCTGGAAACTTCGGCGGGGCCCTTGGAGTCTGAAGAACCAGTTTGGGAACCGTTGTTCTAGAGTAATGAGCTGACAACATAAATGAAACCTGAGATTTGGACAAGTCACCTTCCCAGATCTTGGTGTTTCGGGGGACAGACGGAAGTAACTTAGTTCTGTGGGGAAAGTTACATTTCTCTTATGTACTCCAGGATTTTGTGGTGGTGGCTGTAGATGCTAAGGCCCACAAACTAGCAGGAGAGAGAGAGAGAGAGAGAGAGAGAGAGAGAGAGAGAGAGAGAGAGAGAGAACGAGAAACTGTTGGCTCACATGGCTGAGAAGGCGGGTCTAGCTTCAGGTCTGGCTGAATCCAGGGGCTCACGTGGTGTCCAAATTCTTTCACTCCATCTCTCATCGCCGCTGTTTCTGTGTATTGGGCTTTTCATAATGCCATCTCTCCTCGCTTTCATGTAGGAAATCCCAAGGAAATTGGGATTGGCTGGCTCATGTGGGGCCGCTCCCCTGGCTAGGGGGTGGGCCCTATTATTAGTGGTTCTTTGAGAGTCACACAAAGAGGGGAAGGGAGAGGAGAACTGCTCCCCAAAGGAAGGGGGTGGGTTGCTCAAAAAGGGTTGAGTATATGAGCAAATAGAAGCAGCAGCTCTCTCTCACACCAGGTGTATTTGCTGAACTCCCCCCTCCACACACACACACACTTTTAAATTACCTTTGAGGGACAGAATTCATTCAAAAAAGCCCTGGTGTCTCACCCGCTCTCTCCCTGCTCTGGCTTCCCTCGCCAGCATGAGAACATGAGAACATGAGCTGGTGGATGGAAACATTCCCCAGGGCAGGCGGAGGATCCACAAACAGTGGACAGGAAGAAAGGAGGAAGGCATGGTTATACAGGGACCCAGCTCGGTCATGTTCCGAGCTGACTGATGACACACAGAGGGGACTGTGGTTTTATGCCTGAAATATTTTGCAACTTTTAGAGGAAGAGGATGTCATCCTGAGAGGTCAGCAGGTGGTACCTACTGGCCAAGTCAGGTTCCCAAGGTATACTTGGCCCACGTGGTGGAATGTTGTTCTTGTTCTTTGGGGTTTGGTTTTGTTTTTCAATAAGTTCCCAACATTTAAAACAGGAGCGATGTCGCCCAGGAATCTGGAATTCTGATCTCTCTTAAAGCAGACTGGCGGTGCTGGGTCACAGCCCCGCATGGCAACAGGAGAGTGGGTCTGGGTGGTGGCTGCCCCATTAGACAGGGCAGATGCTCTTCAGCTTGCCACAGTCTCCACCACTCCCTCTTGTCTCCCCCAACTTACACCTGGCCACTCACTCACACCCTTGCCTCACCTTGTGGCCGTATGCAAGTCCTGCACAAATAGACCTTTGGTCCGGAGACCAGAGGCTACACCCCAGTCTGGAGGCTTTCCTGGAAGAGAAGTGAAGCCCCCTGGAGCGGAGGAAGTCGCTACAGCCTCAGGTTGACCACAATGACTCGGAGCTCTGGGGCAAGCAGCTAGAACAGGACGAGCAATGCACCCAGCTGGAGGAGGCCTTCACAGCCCTCCCTTCGCCCACCCTTTTTTACCAATGGAAACACTGAGGCTCAGCGGGCAGGGGACAGAGCTAGCATCTGAACCTCCGTCTCTTGGCTCCAAGGCCAAGTTCAGTCCATCAAACCAAGTTGCCTGCCTCCTTCCTTCTTTCCTTCCACAAATCTTTATAACTTTATGTACCAGGCACTCCTGTTAGGCCCTTTGCACACATCACACCTCATCTATTTTCCCCCATCCATTGGGCAAGCATTAACGGAGTGCCTACTACATTCAGGAGCTGAACTAGGTGCTCAGAAAAAGCAAAAAGTCTCCCCAGCTTGAGGTCTAACAAGACCACTAAGTAAAGGAGAGAGCCGGAGAGAGTGAGCATGGCTGTGTAGGAAGGCCAATGATTAAAGGATGGAATCAGACAGGGAAGGGTGGTCTGGAAAGCCCTCCGCAAGGAGGTGACATCCTCTTGTCATTCGAGACCCAAATACCAAAATGCACGCGGCAGGTCATGCCCAGCTCAGTGACAAAGGCCAAGCCACAACCCTCGGAGATGCCAAACCAAACAACAAGCGAGGCCAGGGATGGGGGACAAGGCCTTGAACTCGTCAGCAAAAGTCTGGCAACCGACGCTCGTCAAGGTCTTCTTCTTCTTTTTTTTTTTCTTCTTCTTTTTGGTGGGTGGTGAGGACCATAAAGAGGCGCTGTGTAAACCATGAATGGAGATCTGGGCTCAGATCCCCGCTCTGTCCTTGCTGTGTGAACTCAGGCAGCTGTCACCACCTCTCTGAGCCGCAGTCTTCTCTTAAGTAAAGTGGGGAGCCTGTGATACCCGGCAGGCAGGGAGGTTGAGAGGAGCTGATGCAATCGGGCATGTGCAGGACTGATCCTAGTGCCTGGTCCTGGGTTCAAGCTCTGTACGTGGGCATTGATATTAAAGATAACCCCATAGTTGGTCAGAATTGGAAGGTACGCAGAGAGAGAGACTAGCTCCATCACGCACAGGACACAGAAGCACAGAGAGGGGAGCAGTCTGCCCAAAGTCACACAGCAACTGGGCTGTCAGCAGCTGCATCACCACCAACCAGCCTCTCCCCATGACGGAGGACTGCCTGCCTCAGGAGGGGTCCTCTGACTTCCCCTCCTCCCCTCCCACCACCCTAGCTCTCCCTGTGGCCCCTGGTTATGACCAAGGCCGGGCTCTTTCTGCTTCAGGCCTCCTGAGCTTCTGTATGTGGTGGCATACAGACAAGGAGTGCCAGGCCCATGGACATCAGCAGGATCCTAAAACCAGTCCTAAACCGGTTCAAAAGCACCTACAGACTGTTGTGGAAGAAGGGAGGGCTGCACATTGGATCAAAAAGGGCCCGAAGGCAGAGTTGGGATCAAATCCCAGTTCTTTTACTTCTCAGCTCTTTGCCCTCGGACAAGTTCACCCCCTGAGCCTTAGTTTCCTCATCTGTGAAATGGGATTAACACCTGACTTTCCAGGTTCTTAGGAGGACTAGGAAGTGCCTGGTGCATAGAGTAGGTGCTCAAAGCATGTGCAGTCCCATCACCAGCCATGAGATCTTGGAGCTGCCTTCCTGCCCACCCCACCCCTACCTGCCTGTTTGTCTCATAAGTGGGTGATCTGGGGGATAAGGAAGTGCGTGATCTGGAGGATAGGGAGAACAGGGGAGGAGGGGAGGCTGGATCTGTGCTCACCCACCCCCTGGCTGAGAATGAATCCTGCAATGCTGGGTCCTGCTGCTGACAGCTCAGCTGCCACCCCTGAGAATATGGAAAAGGACTGTCTTCATCCGTTGGGGCCGCTAGCAAAGTGGCATAGACTGGGTGGCTTATAAACAACAAAGTTGTCTCTCACCGTTCTGGAGGCTGGGAGTCCAAGACCAAGGCACCAGCAAATTCGGTGTCTGGCAAGGGCCCCTTCCTCGTTCAGAGACACCGTCCCCTCTGTGTCCTCACATGGCAGAAAGGGCAAGGCCGTTCTCTGGGATCTTTTGTAAGGTCACTAATCCCATTCATGAAGGCTCCACCCTCAGGATCTAGCCACCTCCCAAAGGCCCATCCCCTAATACCGTTGCATTGGGGGTTAGGATTTCACATATGAACTCGAGGGAACACTCAATCCACTCAAGGACCCAGCGCCATGTCTCTTCTCCCCTAAGGCACCCCGCGGCAGCCGTGTTCAAAAGGAAAGGGAGCCTCCGCCGTGGTGGGGAGGCCGCAGAGGCCGAGGCCTTCCTGCAGCCAAAAGGGAGTGTGCGGGGCCCGCTGCTGAGGGCCATCTGGCAGGTCTTCCGCTCCACCTTCCTCCTGGGGACCCTCAGCCTTATCGTCAGTGACGTCTTCAGGTTCACTGTCCCCAAGCTCCTCAGGTGAGTTCAAGCCTTGGGTGCCTGGCTACGGTTGGTGGTCCTTGGGGCCAGGGGGCTTTAGCTCTCGCGCCTCTGCCTACACCGCTGCTCAGGGAAGTGGAGGGTGGGCGAAAGGACACTGAGAAGGACCAGAGCAAATGAGAAGGTGCCTGTCCTTGGGGAGAGACAATGAGTGAGCGCTAACCTGACTGTATCAGTTAGCTTTTGCTGCGTAACAAAACACCCCAAAAGTGAAGGGCTTTAAACCACTTATTTACTTATGATAAAGTGGGTGAGCAATTCAGTTAGTGCACGTGCACCCCACGTCTGTTCAAATTTCCTTTTACAAGGATACCAATCATATGGAATGAATGGCTCATCGGAGCAGACTCACTTTAACTTAGGCAGTTGCATTCTGAGGTGCTGGGGGTTCGGACTTCAACATGGGGCACAACTCAGCCCATCACAGGTCACTTTGAAAATGAGCATAGAGAGTGGGGAAAAGAATCACAGTCGTTTCTGAAGATAAAACCTGCCACACCATCTGGTCCTCCAAGACCTGGCCAGGCTTGGGCAAAGGCAGCACCCGCCGGTGCCTTCTCTCACCAGCTCTGCCTCCTCCCTCCTTCTCCCACAAGCCTTTTTCTGGAGTTCATTGGCGATTCCGCAGCCCCGGCCTGGAAGGGCTATCTGATCGCGGTGCTGATGTTCCTGGCCGCCTGCCTGCAAACGCTGTTCGAGCAGCAGCACATGTACAGACTCAAGGTGCTGCAGATAAGGCTGCGAACAGCCCTCACTGGCCTGGTGTACAGAAAGGTGAGCCGTGGGGAGAGACGCGGGCCTTTCCCTTCTCCTCATCCTGTCCTGACCTACGTGCAAATGCTCCAGCCAGCAAAGCAGGCAGGGTCACGTCACTGAGCCGCTGATACCATCGGTGCCTGAAAACACCTTCATTCCTTCGTGAATAGTTGCTTACACTGCACTCTCACCTCCTTGGATATTTCTCTAAGGCCCTGCATGATCCGACCCGAGGACCTTAGTGACCTCATCACATCACATCATATGCCTCTTCGTCTCTTGCTCACCCGCTCCAGCCACAAACACAGCAAGCACCCTCCCACCTCAGGGCCTTTGCACTTGCTGTTACCGCTGCCTGGGCAAACCTTTATGTCATCAACTCCCTCATGAGGAAAAAGGACTCACCTTGGGGCAGTGCAGAAACTAGATAATAGTGGACTGACTGTCAGCTACGGTACCAGGAGGCACGGCTTATGGTAAAAATGAGCCCTGACCCACTGGTAAATTGCATCTGACCTGGAAGTTCTGTCAGGGAACTATGAACACCTGGTGGGAAGCCATAGCCCTGGGCTTCTCTCTGTGCAGTGACTCTTGTCCCTTTGGGGGACCCTGGAAGGAACCCCACAAGACTGATGCGATAAGAGGCACTGGCTCCTGTGGGGTCTGGAGCATCTGAGCCAGGGTGGTGCTGTCCCGTGTGAGACTCCTTCTCTCATCCCTGAGCTGCCGCCTGAGGAAGGAGGGCGGGTGAAGCGAACAGCTCCTCAGTGGCCACGAGGGTGGCTCTTGCTGCCGCCCTGCCTGCTGCGCTTCAGACCCATGTCCCCTGAGCTTGCTGGAGCTACGCCCGTGTGGCCAGTCCGGTCCTGTGAGTCCACGTGTTGAGTGAGGTGGATTGGAAAACGACCAGGGCATTGCCCGTCTGCTCCCCATCCCGAGGAAGGCCTTCTTCTTCTCATGTGAGGCCAGACCCCTCCCCTCCTCTCTGGGCTGCTCTGGGAACTGTGTCATCTTATTTTCCGCAGCTGGTGTTTTGTTTTGGCCTTTGTTACTCCTCACCTGAGGACATTTTTCCCATTGATTTTTAGAGAGCATGGAAGGGAGGGAGGAAGGAGAGAGAGAGAGAAAGAGAGAGAGAGAGACATAGATATGAGAGAGACACATCAATTGGTTGCCTCCTGCACGCGCCCCAACCGGAATCAGGGATCGACCTGCCCTTGACTGCAATGGAACCCTTAGATGCAAGGCTGATGCTGTAACCACGCTCATACCTGCCAGAGCTACATCTAATGTTTTGACATCTGGGGCTTTATTGATCCTGGAGGGACTGCCAATTCCTAGAGAAAGTAAATGACTCACCTGACAGCACACATTTAATATGCAAACCACTAACCCAGAGCCCATCCTCCAACCAACCCCAGGTACGGGGCTCTCACATTCTGGGACACTATCTCCACACACACACCCCTGCCCTAATCACTCCAGGGCCAGACAACTAGGCAGGGATCCCACCACCACCACCCCGCCGTCCCCCGCCCCGCCCCAGGAGCCTGCTGGGATTGTTAAAGGAAGCCAGCCCTCAGCCTGCTTGCCCTGCCTGGCCTTCCTTCCTGTGAAAACCACAGTCCAGGCTCCTGCCCACAGTTCTGCCCGCCTCCCTCCACCCAACCTGGTGCTTCCCTGAGGGGCCCCTCCCAGTAAGGATTTAAAACACTTCTTCGAGGCACTCATCACTGCCATTGAGGGAAGAGCTATGGAAGTCTTTACTAATCTTGTTCCCCAGCTCAAACTCCACTCCCAGGAGAGCCAGACCCATCCCCTCTGTTGTCCACAGCTCTATTCTCAGTACTCAGCTCAGTGTGAGGCACAGCGTAGGTGCTCGATAAAGAGTCAAAGATTTTTGGGAGAATTTCTACCCTCAGTCATTCCCAGTTTATTCCCCGCCCCCCCCCCCCCCCCTTCTTTCCTCATACACTCAGCAGTCAGGATTGCAAGTAACACTGAGCATTCAACAGGCAGGAAGGGGTCCGCTGTGGCCCCAGGGTTAGGGCGAATTTCCCGCTGGCTGCCGGAGAACCAGGTTGGTATTTGAGCGGCACGATAAATGCCTGAGAACCAGGTTGGTATTTGAGCGGCACGATAAATGCCTGAGAACCAGGTTGGTATTTGAGCAGCACAATAAATGCCTGTGGGGGTCCATTTAACACCCTGTTGAGCCCAGGTCATACCTTACTCATCCTGGATTCAAATCCTAGCCTGGTCACAAGCTCTCCGACTTTGGGCAAGCTGGCCCATTTCTCTGTGCCTCCGTTTCCTAAGCTGTAAAATGGGGTTAGTCATTCTGCATTTCTTTGATTCTAGTCTCACTTTTCTTTAACACTTCTGAAATCAAGATGCCTTACGCCTTAATTTAATTGGCATTGATTTTTTTTTGATTTTTTTTTTTTGCTTAATGATTCACAAATAGAGGGGGTTTTATTCATGGCATTTTAAGCTGAAATACGGCAGTACCTGCCCCATGCAGTTGTGTGACGTGTTCATCACAGAAAATGATGACACTGTGTTGAACACAGTGACTGCGACGTGGTTAGCACTCAGCGAATGGCCACCACTGCCGTCACACATCCAAGGTTTTCATGTATTTTGTGATGGACTATCATTGCTCCAACGCTTTATAGGGATTTCAGGGTATTTTCCTCTTTGTCATCTCCCTGGATTCTCACGAAGGCCCTAGGCCCGTGGTTGGCAAACTGCGGCTTGTGAGCCACATGCCGCTCTTTGGCCCCATGAGTGTGGCTCTTCCACAAAATACCACGGCCTGGGCGAGTCTATTTTGAAGAAGTGGTATTAGAGGAAGTTTAAGTTTAAAAAATTTGGCTCTCAAAAGAAATTTCAATCATTGTACTGTTGATATTTGGCTCTGTTGACTAATGCGTTTGCCGACCACTGGCCTAGGAGGTTGGCTTAGGGGTTTTTATTAGTTCACCTTAGAGATGAGTGGACGGGGGCTCAGGTGCTGAAGAAATCTGCCTCAATCAGCCAGGGATCAGTCTTAGTCCCAGACCACCCCCCCCCCTCCCTGCACCTGGGGCCTCCCTGCCTGCCCCTCCCCCATCGCCCGACTCCCTCAGGTTCAGGTCTCCTTCCTCCTGCCCTACCCAGGTCCTGGCTCTGTCCAGCGGCTCCAAAAAGACCAGCGCAGTTGGGGACGTGGTCAACCTGGTGTCTGTGGACGTGCAGCGGCTGATTGAGAGCGTCGTCTACGTCAATGGGCTGTGGCTGCCGCTCGTTTGGATCATCGTCTGCTTCGTTTATCTCTGGCAGGTGTGCTGGGCAGAGGACGCTGGGATCTGAGCTGAATCCTACCCCATCCCCCTCCTCTCCTCCTCCTCCTCCTTCTCTTCCCTTACTCCTGTCTCCCTCTGCACACTGTGGGCTAAAATGAGCAAAGTCTTAGACAAGGATGGCCTTTCCTTGACCTTGGGCAGGATGCTCATCCTCTCTGGGCCTCCATTTCCTCATCTGTAAAATATTGATGATAATGACGACATTGACACCTCTTGGGTATGCTATCGGGGTACCGGGGTACCGGGGTACCGAGGAGACAGATTAAGCCTGTTTGAAGTTATCAGTAACACTGGGGCACCAGCACCATCAGCAAAAAAGACAAAACATTTTAGGGGAAAGAATTTGCTACCTAGTTTTCAAAAACCATAAAGTGACCAATGTGGCAAAAAAAAAAAAATTTAATCAGTTTCTATAACTTGCTTTCATCTAGTTTGTGGTATAGGGTTTCCTTCCTTCCTTCCTTCCTTCCTTCCTTCCTTCCTTCCTTCCTTCCTTCCTTCCTTCTTTTCTTTTTAAATTAAAATCACAGACCTTGGAGTGGGACTGCCTGGGTTCAAAGCCTGCTTTCACTACTTGCTAGTTACAAAACCTTGCACACTGTGCCCCATTTCCTCGTCTGTAAGGTAAGAACCATAGTAAACAACGGTGCCCCTGCCCCTGATGTTGAGTCTGAGCTGAGCTGATACCTGTGCGCACTTAGACAGGGCCTGGCACACAGCTGCACTCTGTAGGCGTTGGCTCCTGTTATTAATTATGCATGGCGGTGGGGGTGGGGCGGTGCATCTGAAGATCTTCCTCCAGCTCGGCTCCAGGTGCAAGGCTCACACTCTTCTGTAAAACACCAAATAATAACTATTTTAGACATTGGGTTCCATGTGGTCGCTCTCAAAACTATCCAACTCTGCCCTTCGAATGCCAAAGCGGCCACAGACAATACTGAGCAGGTAGACAAGGCGCAGCTCCAGTGGGACTGATTAGGAACACTGAAATTTGAATTTTGCATAATTTTCACATGTCCCTAAATATTCTTTTTCTTTCATTTTTTCCAACCACTTAAAAATGTAAAAACCATTACATTTATTTTTGTACAGCTCACAGGCTATACGAAAGCAGGTGGAGGGCCCTGGACCATGTGCCATAGTTCACAGGACCCTGGGTGGGTGTAGCAGTGGCATATTGGTTGTGAGTGAGTGTGGAATAGTCCCAAATGCCACCTACTGTGTGCTATCATCATTACTGTTTCCACAGACCTGTAGGGCAGGGGCCAGAACCTTTCTGACTTGGTACCTGGTATTCTAGGGCCTAGCACACAGTAAGTCCTTAGCAAGTACACATAGGAAACTTCAAACAGTTCCTGATGTGCAGTACATAGATGTTAGCTGTTATGATAGGAATATGGGGAGGGGGTGGAGGACACAGGGAAATACAAGGCAATTAAGTAGGCCGACCCATGACCCAAGTAAACCTACAGACAACACACCCATCACCTCCTGGCCTACTCAGAGGATCACCCTGAGATCCTAGTGAAGAAGGGGTAGGCATTGGGGTTGCAATAGTTAGCATGTGTAGCATTTTTGCCAGTGGATGCCATTTTACCAGAGAGGGTTTGACCTTCTATCAACATCTTAGTATTTTCCCAACTCTGGCTCCGACGGCTGGTATTTGCCTTCTGGCACTTGTCTATTTAGCCACTGGGTGGCACTATTGCTACATAAATGAAACAAACTGGCTTGTTTGGTCATCAGGGAAATTTCCAAAACTTTTTTTGGCTAATAGGGAACACAAATGTCCCAAAGTCACATGGCTGGGGGTGGGGTGGGGATTGCCAGACAAAACACAGGTGTCCAGTTAAATATACATTTTAGATACACTGAATAATTTCTTAGCATAAGTATGACCCAAATATGCAATGGGACCACCTTATATTAAAAACGTATTCACTATTTATCTGAAATCCTAATTTAACTGGGCCGGTGTCCTCTATGTTTATTTGCTACATCCGGCAGCCCTTGCGAAACGAGGACTCGGGTGATAATGGATTGTGTGACTTGAGCACTTAGCTTGGGTGTGGGCACAGCTCTATTCCCATTTCACAGATGAGGAAGCTGCTTCTCAGGGAGGGTAAGTCACTTGCCCAAGGCCACACCGGTGAGTGTCAGAGTCAGGATTCGAACCCAAATCCTGACCCCAGAGGTCGGACTTCACCATCCTGACCAGGCACACCCGCCGTTGTACAGGCACACCCGGTGCAGTACGTCTTTCCTGCCCCGTCATGTACAAGGCGTCTCCTTCCAGGTGTCTGTCCCATGATCCTGGTCTCCATGACCCGCTAGCTGCCCTCACCAGACCCCCTGCCACCCCGCTGCCTTCAGAACCAAGTGTGAGCCTCCAGCCCCAGCCGCTGGTGCTGACCGAGTCCCTCCAAGTCTACAGCTGGGCTCCTGCAGGCATCCCGTGACCTCCTCCCTCTGTCTCCAGCTTCTAGGACCCTCTGCCCTCACCGCCATCACTGTCTTCCTGAGCCTCCTCCCTCTGAATTTCTTCATCACCAAGAAGAGGAACCACTATCAGGTTTGGTCATTGACAGGGACCCCAGGGGAAATGGGAGGAGGGCCTGCAGGGGAGTGGGGGAGGGGGTGCGGGCCTGGCGTTGCCGCCATGGCCTAAGCCTTCCAGTCACTCGGACCCATGTCCCCACGGCCCCCATCTCGGTGGGTGGCAGCTCTGTCCCTCCAGCATCCAGGCCACAAAAGAACTACGGGCTGGTGTGGACGCCTCTCTTTCACTCACATCCCAGGAGTCAGCTCGTTTGCTTGAAATTGCATCCTTGAAATTGCATCTAGAATGTTCCTCCTCCATACCCAGGCTCTCCAAATCTCACTGTCTCTCACCTAGGTCACTGCAGGGACCCCCCTGGTGAAGTCCCCACTTCGGCCTCACCCCCACCTAGGCCTCTTCACACACCAGCCAGGGGGTGCCTCCCTCCCATTTCCCTCAGAGTCAAAGCCAAGACCCTGCCTGGCTCTCTGCTCCCTGGGACGTGGCCTCATCACCTCCTGCCCCTTGCCACGCCACACCCCCCATGGCCCTCCCTGGGATCCTCAAACCTGCCCAGCTCCTGCCACAGGGCCTTTGCGCTGGCTGTGCCCTGTGCCTCAACACCCTCATCCCAGGGGTCAGGTCTCCTCCCCTCTTACCTCCTGGTTTCAGCGCAGCACGCCCTCCCCTCCCGCTCCTGCAGCTCGGCTCCTTGGCCTGTGCTGTTTCATTCCGTAGCGCTCATCACCTAACCCGCCATAGGACACACCTAGTTCTTCCATTTGGAAGCAAGCGGGGAGGGAGAGAGGGAAAGAGGGAGAAAGGGAGGAAGGAAGGGAGGGAAGAAGGGAGGGAAGGAGGGAGGGAGGGAGGGAGGGAGGGAGGGAGGGAGGGAGGGAGGGAGGGAGGGAGGGAGGGTTCGGATGGATAGACTGTTTCTCCAGTCTTCTGTCTGGCCTCCTCTAAGCCATTGTCCACACAGCTGCCCCTCTGACGATGCCCCTCAAAGGTGAAACCCAGTGGCCCCACCTCCTCTGCCTGACCTCCAAGTCCCAGCACGATCCAGGCCACCTCTCCTCCTTAGTCCCCCCACACACACACCCTCCTCGGACCACACTGGGTGTCCTCCAAGTCATGCTGTCCCCTCCATCTTCCCCTGCCCGCCCACCCACCATAGCTCATATGTCACCCCCACCTCCAGGAAGCCTTCCTGATGGCACCAGGTCAGCCGGTTCAGGGCCCCGCCCCTGTTCCCAGCGCATCGGGGGCCTCCTTGGTTATGGCGCAGCTTCCCCTGTGATGAAGGCGGAAGCAGGGGACAAAGGGAGATGATGTGGTCCAGAGGGATGACGGGGCTTGGGCCAGGACTGTGGGGACAGACAGCCTGGGGCCTGGATTGAACCGGCAGGGTTTGCTGAAGGGGTGGTGTGGCCGCCGGGGTGGAGAACTCTAGACTGTCCCTGTGCTCTCCTCTCTCCCCTCTGGTCCCAGGAAGAGCAGATGAGGCAGAAGGACTCCCGGGCACGGCTCACCAGCTGCATCCTCCGAAACATGAGGGCGGTCAAGTGCCACGGCTGGGAGGGGGCCTTCCTGGAGAGAGTCCTGCGCATCCGGGGCCGGGAGCTGCGCGCCTTGAGGACCTCGGGGCTCCTCTTCTCGGTGTCTCTGGTGTCCTTCCAAGTGTCCACGTTTCTGGTGACGTCACCCTGGTCTCCCTGCAGAGTGTGGGCCGGGGGAGGGGGTGCTGGGGGAGGGGGAGGGGGTAGGTGGAGCCCCCGGATCCTGGAGCCTCTTTGCAGACCACCCTTCCTGGATCCTGCTCTCGCTCAGGGGTCCCTGCTTTCTGCTGATTAGCCAATCGGTCAGGTCACTCCCCGATCTGTGTCAAGGGAGGCCTGTCATTCTCCTGAAAGTTTGAGTCTTCTGACACTGCCGCTTCTACTGCCGTGGGAATTGGTGACAGGTGCAGGAAGCTGCAGAGATGGAACCCCAAGTTCACCCTGTTCCCCCCCCCCCCCCCCCGCCACACACACACACACCCTGGACACAGTGCCTGTCCTGTCTTTTTCCAGTTGATTTCACTAATTCCAGCCAGATTGGTCAAACCGCGGCACACGAGCCACATGCGGCTCTTTGGCCCCTTGAGTGTGGCTCTTCCACAAAATACCACATGCAGGCACGCACATACAGTGAGATTGAAACTTCGTGGCCCAAGCGCAGAAGTCGGTTTTCGGCCTGGGCGAGTCTATTTTGAAGAAGTGGCGTTAGAACACTTAAGGGGCCAAAGAGCCGCATGTGGCTCGCGAGCCGCGGTTTGCCGACCACTGTTCTAAAGCATGGCTCTGACTGCAGTCATGCCGTTGCAGTCAAACCCACAATGACTCACTGCTGTGTCCAGAATAAAATTCAAACCATAAAACATGCAAGGCTGGTGACAAGTGGGCCTTCACCACTGTTTCCGGAAGGATCTAGAATCCCAGGGGCCATTTGCCAGGACACCAGATGTCATCAACACAATCAACACTCAGAACTGCAAGTGCCATCACTTAGAACCATGAGGGCTCCCCAAAAAGGACCACTGAGTCACCATCACAACAAGTGACCGTCAAAGTGATCAGCACTGACTAAGCATCACACAGAGTGACCATCACACCAAGTGGCATCTAGAGCCAACACATCACCAGCATCTAGAACTGACCCATCACACCAAGTGACTTCTAGAGCCAACGCATCACCAGCATCTAGAACTGAACCATCACACCAAGTGGCATCTAGAGCCAACGCATCACCAGCATCTAGAACTGAACCATCACACCAAGTGACTTCTAGAGCCAACACATCACCAGCATCTAGAACTGAACCATCACACCAAGTGACTTCTAGAACCATAAATGCCACCGATACCTAGAGTCCTCAAGTGTTGCCGATAACTTGCTACTTTCACAGATATCTTCCCAGGGTTTCTCGGAGCACAAGTCCCACCCACATCTGGAACCACAAACTTGTACACGATGGGGACTGGTGGTATCTCCCAATGCCTGGAATCCAGAGTTTCTGATACCTAACAATGGGGCCGTGTACACACTCCCTTCACCAGTAGCAGAGTTTGAGGGGAGATCTGGGTTTAGGGGCCATACGGACCCCTGGAGAGGCCAGAGTGGCTTAGGTGTCCCTGGCCACACTCATGGCAGCTCACGCCACCCCCCGTGTCTCACCCAGGTGGCACTGGTTGTGTTTACTGTCCATACTCTGGTGACGGAGGAGAATGCCATGGACGCCGAGAAAGCCTTCGTGACCCTCACGGTTCTCAACATCCTCAACAAGGCCCAGGCTTTCCTGCCCTTTTCCATCCACTCCGTTGTCCAGGTGAGGCAGGGGGAGCGGGGCGGCTTGGAGGAGTCTTGCAGGGGTGCGCCCGCCATTCGTGGAGGAGGAGGAGGCGGAGGAAAGGGAGTGAGAAAGGGGATGAATCAGAGCAGCAAACGGGGAGGGAAGGGACAGAGGCTACCACAGAAGGTGTCAGCAACCATCCTCAAAATACACAGCCTCACAATCCAGCAATTTCAAATGCATAGATTCATTCCGGTTCCCTTCTACACAAAGCAATTTTATCTTATTTCTCTTCTTTACGGACTCTACTCATGTTGTGCCTCCTTGGGGGTGATGAAAATGAGACAGCAGTTGCCTGGCTGAGCCATCCCTCTTTATTTATTATTATTATTATTATTATTATTATTATTATTATTTTAATCCTCACCTGAGGATATTTTTCCATTGATTTATTTTTTTAGAGAGAGTGGAAGAGAGAGGGAAAGACAGAGAGAAATATTGATGCGAGAGAAACACATCGATTGGTTGTCTCCTGCACAAGCACCAACCCGGACCTGGGCTGGGGAGAAGCCTACAACCGAGGTACGTGCCCTTGACCAGAATCGAACCTGGGACCCTTTGGTCTGCAGGTTGATGCTCTATCCACTGAGCCAAACCGGCTCTGGCCATCCCTCTTTAAATGGCTCCCTTCGACCTTACCAAGGAGGGGTTTGGGGTTGGGAGCAGAGGGCACCCCAGGTGGACAAGGCTTAGAATCGTTCCTGATAATGGCCTGCTGATGCTATCTTCCAGGGTGTGGCCTGCAGAAGGGCAGCTCCATCCACCAATTATGCTAATTAGGAGCAAGGAGGGAGGCGGGCACCACCACCATCACTGTCCCCACCCTCATGAGCATCATTTTTGTCACCTAAAAAGCTTTGGCCCTAGCCGGTTTGGCTCAGTGGATAGAGCATCGGCCTGGGGACTGAATGGCTCCGGGTTCAATTCCAGGCACATACCTCGGTTACAGGCTCCTCCTGAGCTGGGCAGTGGTCAGGGCACGTGCAGGAGGCAACCAATCGATGTGTTTCTCTCATATTGATGTTTCTCTGTCTTTCCCTCTGTCTTTCCCTCTGTCTTTCCCTCTCTCTTTAAAAAAAAAAAATCAATGGAAAAATATCCTGGGGTGAGGATTAACAACAACAACAAAAAAGCCCTGTACTAATCTTTGTAGTAATGCCATGCAAGTGAGCAAAGCTTGTAGACAGGAAGCTTTCCCCACCCTCTTGAGACACGCAACACCCAAAGCCTGCGTTCTTTTATTTTTGTGTTTTCTATTTTTTGTTAATTCTTACCTGAGGATATTTTTTCCATTGATTTTTAGAGAGAATGGATGGGAGGGAGGGAAAGACACACACACACACACACACACACACACACACACACACACACACAGAAAGAGAGAGAGAGAGAGAGAAACATCATGTGAGAGAGTCACATCGATTGGTTGCCTCCCACACGTGCCCCTACCAACCAGGGCAGGGGAAGGAACCTGCAACCCAGGTATGTGCCCTTGACCAGGAACCTGCCACCCTTTGGTGCCTGGGCCGATGCTCTAGCCACTGAACCACACCGGCCAGTGGCAGCCTTAGTTCTTTTTCTGCCCTTCCGGCACGGGTGACCTGGGCTTTGTTTTCCCCAGTCCCGGGTGTCCTTTGACCGCCTGGCCGCCTTCCTCTGCCTGGAAGAAGTGGACCCTGAGGCTGTGGTTTGGAGTCCCTCCAGAGGCTGTGAGTGCTGAGCTCAGCAGGAGGGGTGTGGGAGGGATGAGGGTCTCAGCAGGATGCCGGGGTCACACTCAAGCCAGTGAGTAGCAGGGCAATTTGTTCAGTGGGAGAGGCTTCCTGCTGCCTCTGGGGCAGTGCCTGGGGGCTCTCTGGGACAAGGAGGCCCTCCGGGAGCGTCTGGTGTAACGGGTCTTTCATACCTGCAGCTGCCAAGGAGGATTGCATCAGTGTGCGAGAAGGTACCTTTGCTTGGTCCCGGGAGAGCCCGCCCTGCCTACACAGGTACAGAGGGGCTTCCCTGGTAGCTACCTTCCCGCTAACAGGGAGAAAACGCACTTCCTCCGTGAGAGATGGTGCGGGTTTGCAGCCTGGGGCTGGAGGGTGGGTGAGCCTGGGCTGGTGTCCTAACAGGGCAACTCCCAGGACCAGCCGTGTCAGAGAGAGTCTCGGGAAAACAAGAGCTCCTGCAGATGCGGGGACAGGGCATCTATGCCCTCCTGTCAGGGAGGAGGCAGCCTCTGCTCCCCAGTCTGGACAAGATGATGCCAGAGTCCTGGCCAAGAAGAGCCCTGGCCCGGTCAGCCGTGCCTGCTTCACTCCCTCCTGTGTCAGTCCCTGCATCATTGTCACCTCCAGCCTTCAGCTCTTTGGCTAGGTCTTTGTAGCAGAAGACCCCAGTCAACCCCCGAAGTCCCTATGGAGGGAACTAAAATGCCTGGCCAGCATCTGTTGATTGTCATTTGCTCACTGCATAGTATTTGTTGAGCACTTGCTGTATGTCAGACCCTGTTTTAGGCACTAGTGGTAGAGTGAACAAACCAGACAAGGACGCTGCACTCTTGGGACTGACATTCTGATGAGGGGGGCACGCAAATGAGAAATCAGCGGGAGGTGACAGATTGTGGCGTTGACAGGGATATGTGTAGTGAGAGAAGGCCTGGCATTTAAATTGGGGTCATAATGAAGGGCAGGAATGAGCCTTGCACACGCCTGAGAGAAGAGCTGCCTAGGCAGTGGAGACGGCATGTACAAAGGTCCTGGGGCAGGAGTCTGCCTAGGCCCAGGTGCCTTCACCTCATCATATTGGCATGTGGGGTTGGATAACTCTGTGAGGGGGGCTGTCCTGTGTATTGTAGGATGTTTAACAGGACCCCCGTTATTCACCCTCTAAATACTAGCAGCAACCCTCCCTCCCCTCAGCTGTGAAAACCCAAAATATCTTTAGGCATTTCCTAATGACACCTCGGGGGGCGCAGTTTCCCCCGGTTGTGTTTGAGGAACAGGAGGTCAGTGTGGCTGACGCAGAGCAGCAGGAGGCTGTGCATCTTTCAGGGCCGTCAGACCCCGCGTTACATGGGAGCTGTTGGAGGGCTTCAGCAGGGGGTTGTCGTGATCTAACTCCGGTTGTAACTCCAGTCTCTTTGGCCCTTGGGTGGAGAATGAACAGGGGCAGGGGCCAAGGGCAGAAGCAGGAGCAGTAAGGAGCCCATTGCAATGACTGAATCAAGACATGATGCTGGTTAAATCCTCCTGCCACAATAAATTCTGTGTGTGTACGCAGGTGCATGCACAGGTGTGCACGTGTGAGAGCATGTTTGTTCACACGCGCAGATACCTGCATGCATCATGCGTGCGCACATGTATGTGGCATGCACGCATGTGCATTAGTGCACATTGTGGTGTTATATGCACACACATGCATGCACGTGTGAACACACGTTTATTTAGATATGCATGCACTTGTGTGTGTGCGCATACATTGTGGTGTTATGTGTGCGTGCATGTGTGTGGGTGTGCATGTATGCGTTCCCATGCACATGCATGGGATAGGATGGCGGCTTGCGTAGCCAGGCAAGGATTAGAAGGAAGGACTGCCCCTGAACGTCCTCTTAGCAACCTCCTGGATGAAGCACCCGTGGGAAAGCCTAGCCGTGTCTGGGGTTCACCAATTCTGCACAGACTCAGGCTGCGTCTCCCCTTCTCCCCTGCAGGATAAACCTCAGCGTGCCACAGGGCTGTCTGCTGGCTGTGGTTGGTCCCGTGGGGGCAGGGAAGTCCTCTCTGCTCTCCGCACTCCTTGGGGAGCTGTCAAAGGTGGAGGGGACCGTGAACATCAAGGTGAGGCCACACCCCCTGCCTTTCTGCTAGAATGTCCCCCACCCTAGGGCCCTCCCTACACCTCCATGCCCCTCCCCCTCCTCTCCATGCTCTCTCTCCTCCTTCCACCACCAGCAATAGCCTGGCGCCGGCAATTCCTCCATAATCGCTCCTGCCTCCATCCCCAGTGGCCTCATTGCCAAAGTGAGTTGTGTTTTAGGGTCCCGTGGCCT
Source organism: Cnephaeus nilssonii (assembly GCF_951640355.1). Lineage (NCBI taxonomy): Eukaryota > Metazoa > Chordata > Mammalia > Chiroptera > Vespertilionidae > Cnephaeus > Cnephaeus nilssonii. The sequence continues at coordinate 26,022,213 of NC_137073.1, read as the reverse complement.
ACATGCCCCAGGAGGCCTGGGTCCAGAACGCGTCCGTGGTGGAGAACGTGTGCTTCAGGCAGGAGCTGGACCCATCGTGGCTGGAGAGGGTCCTGGAGGCCTGCGCCCTGTGGCCAGACGTGGGCAGCTTTCCTGCAGGAGTCCACACCCAAATTGGGGAGCAGGTGAGGGCTCGGCCTTCTGGGGACAGGGAAGCACTATGTCCGGGGTCATCTGCTTCTTCCTCTGAGCTGTGGGCAGCGTGGTGAGAGGGACAAAGGGGAGACAAGGAGGGCAGGGAAGTGGGGGAGGAAAAAAGCTCAGCTTAGGGCCACGCACATAATAGGTGCTCAATAGCCCTGGCTGGTTTGGCTCAGTGGATAGAGCATCAGCCTGCGGACTGAAGGGTCCCGGGTTCGATGCCGGTCAAGGGCACATGCCCAGGTTTGGCCTCGATCCCCAGTGGGGGGTGTGTAAGAGGCAGCCTGTCAATGATTCTCTCTAATCATTGATGTTTCTATCTCTCTTGCCCTCTCCCTTCCTCTCTTAAATCACTGGAAATATTTAAAAAAAATAGGCGCTCAATAAATTGCTATTAATGAGTGAATGATAGAAACCAGAGATCAGGTAGAGGCAGGAAGGCATGGCAGGGATTGGAGGTGACCGGCTCTCCAACTGGGAGTGGGGAGATCTGAGCACCTCTACTGCCCTGCATTTTTGGGTGACATTGGTCAAATTGCTTCCTGTCCCTGGACCTCAGTAAAAGGCCTGGGCAGAGACAGCCAATAAGCAGGATAGATGCATCTAGAGCGATGGATTGGGCAGGGTTGGCACACTATGACCACAGGTCCAATCCGGCCCACCCTCTATTTTTGTAAATAAAGTTTTATTGGGACACAGCCATGCCCATTGATGTTCCAGTGGGCCATGGCTGCTTTTGCACAGCAAGGGCAGAGATGAGCAATGGTACAGATACTGGCCCCCCAGCAAAGCTTAAAATGGTTACTATCAGGCCCTTTACAGCAAAAGGCTGCTGACCCCTGGCCTAGGGAATTGAGAGTGGACAAGTAGGAGTTCAAGTTAAGGAAATGGGTGGGATTTTCTGGAGAGAAGGGGAGAGGGGGCAGGAGAGGGTCCCCTGTGTGAGAGGAGCATCCAGAGAGGAGGACGAGGTGCTGAGAGGCCAAGTGGAAGGTGTTTCAGAGGCAAGGGGTGCTTGCTGGCCTCTGTGTCTGTCCAGCTGTGTCCCATCCTTTCTGATGGGACGCCCGTCCCAGGGGACGGAAGCCCCGTCCTTCCAGAGCTCAGATCCAAAACCTTTGTGTTACCCTTGATACCTCTCTTTTTCTTATGCCCTCATCTAATCCATCGGCTAGTCTTGCTGGGTCCACCATCGAGGCAGACCCAGAATGTTCTGGTCCCATCTACCATCAGCTCTCCCTCACGTTGCTGCAGCACCCCCTGGCTGCCCTCCATGTTTCTGTCCTCAAATCCCAGCAGCTAAACCTAGGTCAGATCATGCTCCTTCTCTGCTTGGAATCCTCCAGGGTGTCTCCGCTCAAAGTCGAAGCCCTGACCATCCCTGACAAGGCTCCCCCTCAATCTGGCCCCAGTCATCTCTCTGGCCCCATCTCCCATCATGCTCCACTCCAGCCACATGGTTCTCCGCGATGTTCTTCGAACACCCGAAGCACACTCTCACATTAGGGCCTTTGCTGTTCTCCCTGCTTGTATAGCTCTTTCTCAGGAGTCCACATACTCCACCCCTCACTTTGACCAGGCCTCGACTTACATGTTTCCTTCTCTGACCACCTAACCCCGCACAGCAACCCTGCTCAGGCTGTGCACCCTAGACCCTTCCCCTGCTTTATTATTCTTCATAGCACATTACACCATCCGATAGGTGATATATTTTACTCATCTGCTTATTGAATATCTGTCTCCCACCCGCACCCTCATTAGAATGAAAGATCCATGGGAGCGGGAGCTGGGCTTTGTTCATTGCTGTGTCCCAAAGCCTAGAACACTGCTGGCATAACGTAGCCTTGCAGTGCATATGAGTGGAATGAGTGAATGAGGGAATGAATGAATGAAAATAAGGACTGAAAAGCTGCCACTGGATTAGGCAACAGGCAAATGATGACTGGTGTCCTTGAGAAAGGCAGTATTGGTGGAGAAAATGGGAACAGAAGCCAGATTCAAGTGGAGGGAGAAGCGAGTGGGAGGAGAGAAAGCCATGGAGGGTGCAGACAACTCCTCCAGGAAGCTTGACTGGGAAGGGGAGAAGGGAGGCCGGGGAAAGCCTGGAGGTGGAGGAGTATTGGTTTGAATGCAGGTGTGACAGCTGGGAGGTGGCCCTGGAGGACAGGCACAGTGAGCTGTACCTCATTCTGATAAGCAGACGTGGCCCCGTGGTAACAGCCTCACCCAGCCTTGTCCCTCTCTTGTGGCCACAGGGCATGAATCTCTCTGGGGGCCAGAAGCAGCGGGTGAGCCTGGCCCGGGCCGTGTATAGGAAGGCTGCTGTATACCTGCTGGATGACCCCCTGGCATCCCTGGATGCTCATGTTGGCCAGCACATCTTCAATCAGGTCATCGGGCCCAACGGGCTGCTCCGGGGAACGGTAAGTTTGGGAAAGTGTATCGGAGGGCACAGGGCAAAGGCAGAGAAAGCATAACCCAAGTCTAGCTCACCACCACCCTCCTTGAGTCCAAGTTTCCTCTTTGTAATGGTCAGCTTTTTCTTGACAATGCTACGTAACAAACAACCCCCAAGCCTCAGTGGCTTACAACGGCAGTGACTTTTGGCTTATGGGTGTGTGGTTAAACAGCTACAGCCCTGCCTCCCTCAGGTCACTGGGTTAGGTGAACTCCTTGTTTTGAGACGTAGGTTGAAGGAGCCCCTCTATATCTGTATTGTGGCACTGCTGTTTTCAAGATAAAGGGCAGGAGCTCATGCAGTGGGAACTCGCCCCGTTCTGAGCCCCAGGCTTTGGAAGACTGGTCAAGCACCTGAGTGTGACTCCCACCCCTTCCCTGCCCAGACACGGATTCTCGTGACCCACGCACTCCAAGTACTGCCCCAGGCTGACTGGATCGTGGTGCTGGAAGACGGGGCCATTGCAGAGATGGGTTCCTACCAGGAGCTTCTGAACAGGAAGGGGGCCCTGGTGAGCCTTCTGGATCGAGCCAGACAGCCAGGAGGTAGAGGAGAAGGAGGTACTGACTGGGCTTGGCTGGTTCTCTGTGCCTGGCTCCTATCAAGGATCCCACTGGTATGAGTGGATTGCCCTGGCCCCACACTCCCTGCAAGCCCTGGCCTGAGGCAGGGGCTGTGCTAAGTGCATCTCTAAACATACAGTATTTAGCCCAGACAGTGTGGCTCAGTGGTTGAGCAATGACCTATGAACCAGGAGGTCATGGTTCAATTCTGGTCAGGGCACATACCCGGATTGTGGGGTCGATCCCCAGTGTAGGGCATGCAGGAGGTAGCCAATCAATGATTCTCTCTCATCATTGATATTTCTCTCTCTCTTCTCTCTCTCTTCTCTCTCTCTCTTCCTCTCAGAAATCAATAAAATAAATTTAAAAATAAATAAACATACAGTATTTAATTTTATCTTCACAATACCCCTTTGAGGTACATGCAATTCTTGCTACCATTTCAGACGTGAGCAAATTGAGACAAAGAGAGTTAAATAATTTGCCAAAGGTCACAAGATTAGAATTTGAGTTTATGCCCATAACTGCTACAGAAACTGAACAAGTTCACTTGATGCCTAGAGGCCAGGTGACGCAAGCCATGCTAGCTAGGGATTCTCATGATCCAGAGAACACAATGCCTGCTGGGAAAATGATGGTGTTCTGGAAGCGAAGTCACCAACCCAAGTTCACCCAGAGTGAGCGATGGGGAACAGCCCCTGGCACCTCACCTCCACTGACTCATTTACTCATCTCTGTGCCTCTGTTAGGTCAGCACCTTAATTACCTCCATTTTACAGATGAGGAGACTAAGGCCCAGAATAAGGAACTGGCCCAAGGTTACATGGCTTAGAAGGGTCAGTACTGGGATTTGAACCCAAGCAACTTGACCAAGAGCATGTGGTTTTTCGTCCCTAGGCTGTATACTGCCCCTCCATGACAAAGCAAGAACTCACACCCAGGTGCCCCAGCCCCAGGCTCTGTCTCTTCTGAAAATATCTGCTGAGCGCTGGTGTGATTCACAGTGTCACTGTCCTGGAGCTGAGGATGGAACCTGCCCAGGCCAGGGGGATGGCCGGGGGACCAGGGTCCTTCCTGGGGAAGGTGACACCTAAGCTTGGGTAAAAGTTGGAAAAGATTCCAGCCACAGTGAACTGCTGGTGCAATGGTGTCGGGGGACCCCGGCGCAGTATGGCCATGGCCATGTTGACTGATGTTTTCCAGCCCCAAGTCCATAGCAGGGGCTCGATTGTATTTACTGAGTAAATGAAGGAGCGAGTGATTGAATAGATGACATTCCCGAGAACGTGGGAGGACTGCCAGAGCAGCGGACACAGGTGCTCAGACAAGTTAGGGCCATACAGCCAGTGGGTCAGCATCTGGACTCCAGGGTCTGGACCCCCACTGTGTGACAAGACTCCCTTGACCTTGCAGAAACAGAACTCTCGACCGGCATTGAGGACCCCGGAGGCTCTGCTGGAGGCGGGAGGCCCATGGGTGGACCAGAGAGGTGGGTTCATTGTGGTCCTGAGCACGGGGAGGGCACCGGCTGAGGCTGAAGACCACCTGCGGCTCAGGCAGGTGGGGGGCAGCCAAAACTATTCTGGAGTGACCACCTGCTGAACACCCACCATGGTGCTCAGTTGTGGGATAACTCAACAAAAGGTGTGTGACAATCAAATGGTCAAAATAATTAAGTTCCCCAATGCTGAGTTCACAGAATGACTGATTTGCCCTCAAGTACAAATGTATAGATGATGATAGATAAGTAGATAGAGAGAGAGATAGAGAGATAGATAGATAGATAGATGATAGGTAGGTAGGTAGGTAGGTAGGTAGATAGATAGATAGATAGATAGATAGATAGATAGATAAAGGATGGATAGATGGTAGATAGATTGATAGGAGATAGATTGATTTGACAGTATATATGGATGAATATATATAGAGACAGACAGATGTAAGTAGATGAATATATAGACAGATGATAGATATAGATAGACAAATGATAGATTGATAAATGATAGATGGATCAGTGATAGATTGGTTAATGTATGATAAAAAAGATAGATAATTGATATATGGATAGATAGATGATAGATTGGTTAGTAGATGAAAGACAGATTATCCCCATTTTACAGCTGAGGAAACTGAGGCACAGAGAGGTTAAGTCAGCCCACTCATTCATAGATGAAAGGCACATAAAGAACTCTTCAACAAGTGAATTGTGCAGAATTGACATCCTGCCAACCTAGAATGACAAATCTGAGGGTAAACAGAAGGAGCAAAATGATTGCAGCAAAGCTTAGGCCAAAAAACCCCTCTGAAAACCAAGTTCTGAGGTTGGGCAAATAAGTTCATTCAGTGAAATGGTATTGAAACAACAGGCTTGTTTACTCTGGGGTAATAGATGGCATTTAGTTGGGCACTACAAAGGGAAGGCACAGCATGGCATCTACTTGGTACTCAGTGTGTTGATTGAATGAATGTATGAATGAGTGAGTGAATGAATGAAGAGTGTACCCCAGAGCTCAGTGACTATCAGTGGCCATGACGGTTGGGCACACCTCCTCCGCTCCCCAGGAAGAGAGACTAATTTGTCCTCATTTCCTCTAAATAACAGGTCCATGAAGTCAATCCCTGAGATGGACAGCACCGCTTTGGAGGCCCAGACAAAGGTTGCCCTAGATGACCCTGAGAGGGCAGGACGGCCAACAGGAGGGGACAGCGTGCAGTATGGCAAGGTAACTATCAGCTGCTCCCTGCCCTCCACATCCACTGCTACTGCTGCCCTCCGGGCTCAAGACCTGCCACCAGATAGAGCACCGGGCAGGGGGCGGGCAGTCACCTTTATTGAACATCTACTATGTGCCAAGTAAGAGTCTAGACATTTTCTATTTCTTAATGTTCACAAGCACTCTAAAATTAGATGGTGATGCCCTATCCGGTTCGGCTCAATGGATAGAGCGTTAGCCTGTGGACTGAAGGGTCCTGGGTTCAATTCTGATCGAGGGCACAAGCCTGGGTTGCGGGCTCGATCCCCAGTAGGGGGCATGGAGGAGGCAGCCAATCAATGATTCTCTCTCATCATTGATGTTTTAATCTCTCTCTCCCTCTCCCTTCCTCTCTCTGAAATCAATAAAAATATTTTAAAATAATAATAACAAAATAAAATTAGATGGTGATAACTCCATTTTAGAAGTGAAGGAACTGAGGTTTTAAAGAGTTGGGAGGCTTCTCTCTGTTCTCATAGCTAGCAAGTGACCAACTTGGACTCAAATCTAGGTCATTCCTAATCTGGAGCTTGTACTATTTCTTCTCTGCTGGTTTCTCCACCCATCCACTCAAATACCTACTCATTCATTCATCCACCTGTCCACCTTTCCACCTATTCACCCACCCACCTACCCTATCTGTCCTATTCACCCATCCATCCATCTACCCATCTACTCACTCATCTATCCATTACGTCCAGCCTTCCAACCTCCTATCTATTCATCCATTCACCCACCCATCCATTTACCTCTTCCACCTACCCACCTATCCATCCATCCATTTATCTATCCTCTCATCCATCCACCCTTCCATCCATCCATCCACTCATCCATTCCCACCCCCCTACAGACCCACTCATTTATTCATCCATCCATTTACCATTCGCCCAACCACCCGTCATCCCACCCAACCATCCACACACTCATCCACCCAGCAAACATTACAGAGCCCCCATTACGTGCCAGGTAAAGTCTCTGCCAGGGCAGAGATTGCTTGCTAGTAGGGGGAGACAGTCACAACCAATTAAGCTAACAAGCAAGGTAATATCAGAGAATGATAAATGCTACAAGACAATACAGACTGGCAGTAAGATGGCAACCAACCAACAGGAGCCCGCTTGGATAGGATGCTCCCAGAGTAACATTTGAGCTGAACCCTGAGGGATGCAAAGGAACAAGCCCTGGAAGGAGCAGGGGGAACAGCATTCTGGGCAGAGGGAACAGCAGGTACAAAGGCTCTGAGGTGGGAGGGAGCAAAGAAAGGGATCCCAAGAGATCAGCAGATAGTGAGTGGGGGCGGGGGGGTAAAGTCAGAGAGGGGTACAGGAAGTCTGGAATTTCTTCTGAGAACAAGAGAAAACCATGCGCGGGTCAGCAACAGCAAGGTCAGGTCAGGTTGATATTTTCAAAAGTTCCCTTTTCAAAAGTTCCCTCCAGCTGCAGCTGTGGAGAACTTCCGGCTGGTAGGAGGTGGACTTTAATCAAGTGGCTTAACCTGTCTGTGCCTCACTTTCCTTGTCTGTCAGATGAGGATAGACACACATGCCTGTCCCATAGTAGGTGTTCAATGAGTCACTCCAGAGCCAGGCAGTGCCACAGCCTGTCCCTTTGAGGGCTCCCACCGGCCCTCTGGCGATCTGTGGAGGAAGGGGGCCTGAGGCTGGGTGGAGGCTGCGGGGAGGTGGTGCTCCAGGTGGGAGGTACTGAGAGAGGACCTGTGGGGTCTGCACGATGGTTCCGTCTGCCCAGGGGCGTGTTTTGGGGGCCTCACCTGCTTTTCCTCTCTCCTCTCCCCTGGGCCCCCTCTCTTTTCCTACGTGTGCTACAGGTGAAGGCCGCCCTGTACCTGAGCTACATACGGGCCGTGGACACCCCACTCTGCCTCTACGCACTGTTCCTCTTCTTCTGCCAGCAAGTGGCCTCCTTCTGCCGCGGCTACTGGCTCAGCCTGTGGGTGGACGACCCCACCGTGGATGGGCGGCAGCCACAGGCGGCCATGCGAGGCTGGGTCTTCGGGCTCCTGGGATGCCTCCAAGGTACCCCTCCCTGGCCTTCCTCACCCTCCACCCTCATCTCCATCCGAGGTGCTCAGGGCTCCCCGGCCCTCCCATCCCTGGATCACTGTTCTCCCTAAAGATCTGTGCAAATATCCTAGGTCCAAGCCCAGACCCGCGTCCTTAAGATGGGAGGTGGGGGACACAGCACATCCCCCCCTTTCTGGAACCCTCAGTCTCTACCAGACTCACTGGCAAATGCAGACTGTCGGCCTCCAGATGTTGGGACAGCTGAGCACTTAGATGGGGGCAGACACAGCAATTCAGCTGGCTCCGCCCTTCCCTCCACCCCAGCACAGAGGGCAAGCCCAAGGTCTGACTGCTGGGGACTGTCAGCACCCCCCTCCCCACCCCTCCAGATGAGCTTCGTGTATTTTGTCCCTGTTGTTAGGGACAAATACGTTAAGAACTGTTGTCATCTTGGAGAATTGACCCACTATCATTAGGTAATGCCCCTTTTTCCCTGATAACTTTCTTTAGTCTGAGGTCTGGTCCATTTGAAAATAATAACAATGCTAACTATATAGCTATAATAGAGGGTGCCCCCCCCAAAATATACACACTTAACAGCTGCTCGCTCCATTGATGTTTCTTTTCAGATTTCACCCATCAGAATTATTAATTATTCAAAGCGTGTATACATTTTTGGGGACACCCTGTATACTAACTATATGAATATATATCTAGTTTAAGCACCAAGAAAATGTGTTGCCTTATAGGACTGGAACCCATAGATAAGTAGCTTTAGGTATGGCTGAATCCAGGGGTCCAATGAGGCTGTAGAATGGCTTCATTATCTTCCTCTGGGATTGCTTCCTGTCCAGGCAGGCTTCTCCCCCTCGTGATGAGATGGTATGCCACAGCTCCATCTTGGCCACCTCAAAAAAGCAAGCACCTCTTTCCCAAAAGCCCTAGCAAAGTCCCAGGTCTCACTCTCATTGGCCCATGTTGGGTCACGTGTTCATCCCTGAACCTACTGCAGTGGGTTGGGTTGGCCAGGAATGAAATTTGCCCCACCCCATAAACAGGGAGTGAAGTTAGCCCCATTCCAAGCCCATAGCGTGGCATGGGAGGAAGGGAGTATATACAGTAAGTTTCCTAGGGCTACCATAAAGCAAATGACCACAAACTTGGTAGCTTAGAAGAACAGAAATTATCTCACAGTCCTAAAGCCAGAAGTCCAAAATCAAGGAGTCGGCAGGATTGGTTCCTCTTGGAGGCTCTGAAGGAGGATCCATCCCGTGCCTCTCTTAGTTTCTGCTGGTCACTGGCCGTCCTGGCGTTCCTTAGCTTGTAGCATGTCACTCCAGTCTCTGCCTCTGTCTTCACATCACCATCTGTGTCTCTGTGTGGCTTCTCCCCTTCTTTTTTTATATATATGTATTTTTTATTTTTTATTTTTATTGATTTCAGAGAGGAAGGGAGAGGGAGCTAGAAACATCAATAATGAGAGAGAATCATTGATTGGCTGCCTCCTGCACACCCTACACTGGGGATCAAGCCCACAACCCAGGCATGCGCCCTGACCAGGAATCAAAACATGACCTCCTGGTTCATAGGTTGACTCTCAACCACTGAGCCGGGTGGTCGGTGCTCCTCTTCTTAAAAGGACACTAGTCATTAGATTTAAAACCCACCCTAAATCCGGAATGACTTTATCTCAAGATCTTTCACTAGTAACATCTGCAAAGATCCTATCCTACCTAATAATAGACAAATATGCAAATTGACCGCACCTTCGCTAGGACCAAACCACGCCCACTAGCCAAGCCACACCCACCAACCAATCAGGATGAGTATGCAAATTACCACAACAAAGATGACGGCTAATTTGCATATCAAGACAGCGTAGAAAGAAGCCAAGAGCTGCAGAAGGGAGCAAAGCTGCGGAGAAGCAAGCAAGCTGGGGGGAGGAGAAGGGAGGAGCGGAGGCGGGGCCGGGGGAGAAGGAAGGAGAGCGGGCGGGCTGGTGGAGAAGGCGGGGCGGGGGAGAAGGGAGGAGCGGAGGCGGGGCTGGGGGAGAAGGGAGGAGTGGAGGCGGGGCCTGGGGAGAAGGGAGGAGCAGAGGTGGGGCCGGGGGAGAAGGAAGGAGAGCGGGCGGGGCCAGGGGAGAAGGAAGGAGAGCGGGCGGGCTGGCAGAGAAGGGAGAAAAGCAGGGGGGCTGGCAGAGAAGGCGGGGCGGGGGGCAAGGGAGGAGAGCAGGCGGGGCGGGGTAGAGTGCAGCAGGAAACCCTATTGCAGGATTTTTCCTGCAACGGGAACGCTAGTTTCCAAATAAGATCACACTCCGAGGTGCCTGGTGGAGGGTGATTCCGTCAAGGGATCATCAGGGTGGCCAAGTCATGGGCTGGCCACCATGGGTGGGGGTGAGGGTCCCCAGCCCTCATGCTCTGACACCCTCCCTTTCCGCAGCTATAGGGCTGCTTGCCTCCACGATCACAGTGCTCCTAGGGGGGATCCGGGCATCCAGACTGCTCTTCCGGAGGCTCCTGTGGGACGTGGCACGGTCTCCCATTGGTTTCTTCGAGCGGACGCCCATGGGGAACCTGCTGAACCGCTTCTCCAAGGAGACAGACACTGTAGATGTGGACATCCCCGACAAACTCCGGTCCTTGCTGATTTACACCTTTGGACTCCTGGAGGTCAGCCTGGTGGTAACAGTGGCCACCCCGCTGGCTGCCGTGGCCATCCTGCCATTGCTGCTCCTCTACACTTGGTTTCAGGTAGGGAGAGGCTGGGAAGGCTCCTGTGGTCAGCTGAGGTCACCTCTGCCAGTCCCCTGTCCCTGGGCAGGAGTCCGTGTAACAGGTTCTGCCCAGCTGGGCAGTTGGGGGCCACCCCTCAAGACTTCCCAGAGGCAGAGACACCAGCCTGTTTGTAACACCTGTTCTTACCTGTGTCTCCCAAATGTTCACATCAAAGTTCTTCACAGCTAACATTTTGTCCTGCTGCTGCTGAAATGAGCTTCCTCCTCTCCAAATATTTGGAAACCAAAAAGGCATTGCAAGGTCTCAAAGACTGCATTACACTAGACCAGTGGTCGGCAAGCTCATTAGTCAACAGAGCCAAATATCAACAGCACAATGATTGAAATTTCTTTTGAGAGCCAAATTTTTTAAACTTAAACTTCTTCTAACGCCACTTCTTCAAAATAGACTCGCCCAGGCCGTGGTATTTTGTGGAAGAGCCACACTCAAGGGGTCAAAGAGCCACATGTGGCTCGCGAGCTGCAGTTTGCCGAGCACAGGACTAGACTCTTTCAGTTGCCAGAGACCCACTTACATTAGCTTAAACAGATGAACAGAATGTAATGGCTCATGTGCAGTAGCTGCGGTGGCCAGCTGTCACCAGGATGCAGTCATTCTCTGTGGCCAAGTCATGAGCTGGCCACCATGGGTGGGGGTGAGGGTCTCCAGCCCTCATGCTCTGACACCCTCTCTTTCTGGGGAGGGACTACTTTTCCATCGAGAGCTTGGGAGTCAGGCAGAGATGAGTTTGAATTTAGGCCCGGCCACTTGCTGGATATAGAGGTTTGGACCAGCTGCGTAATCCCTCTGAGCCTCAGGTGTGCTCACCTGTAAACTGTGGCTGCCACTAATGCCCACCTCACAATGACTGAATACTGTTTGTAAAGAGCCCGGCATGCAGCCCGGGTGTTCAGCAAATGCACCTTCCCCTGTGCCAGCTGCACACACTTGCAACCGCAAACCAATGAACAACACCTATTATCTGTGCATCATTATGGTCCCAGCACCTGGCATGTAACCCTTGAGTTAAAGAAATGAGTTCCACTTCACTGACTGCCTTCCTTGCCCTTTATGGTTTTGTTCCCGCGGTAACTGGCCCTAAGTAAAGCAAGCAGTTGGCCCTGGAGCTGGGAATGAAACATTTACACTAGATTAGTGGTTTCTCAGTCCTGGTTGTACAGTAGAATTACCAGGAAGGAGTTTTCTTTTCTTTTTTTTTTTTTAAATATATTTTATTGATTTATTACAGTGAGGAAGAGAGAGGGACAGAGAAGGGATAGAGAGTTAGAAACATCAACCAGCTGCCTCTTGCACACCCCCTACTGGGGATGTGCCCGCAACCAAGGTACATGCCCCTGACCGGAATCGAACCTGGGACCTTTCAGTTCGCAGGCTGACGCTCTATCCACTGAGCCAAACCGGTTTCGGCGAGGAAGGAGTTTTAAACATACCAAGGCCTGGTGACACCACCAGAGATCTGATTGAATAGGTCTGGGTTGGGGCACTGGAGGTTGTTGAATCATCCCCGGTGATTTTAAAAAGAACGATGGAACTCTGATTTTGCAAGGAAACCGGAGTCCAGAGAGGGAAAGCAACCGGCCCAAGGTCACACAGCAAACTAGTAACAGTACTTGGGATCCCCTGAGCTTCTCAAACCACCTCTCTGTGTCTGTGACTTCTCCCCTTCGCACCAACCCCCCTTCAGAGCCTGTACGTGGCCACTTCGTGCCAGCTCAGACGCATGGAGTCAGCCAGGCACTCCTTCGTGTGTTCCCACGTGGCGGAGACGTTCCAGGGCGGCGCAGTGGTGAGGGCCTTCCGGGCCCAGGGCCCCTTCGTGGCCCAGAACAATGCCCACATGGATGAAAGCCAGCGAGTCAGTTTCCCACGGCTGGTGGCTGACAGGTAGGAAGGGAGCAGAGAAGACCTTGCAATCCATCTGTGTCCCCAGAGAGGATCATATTGTGTGGCCAGAGAGGTAAAGTGGCCTGTCCAAGATCACACAGCGTGCTGGGGAGAAAGCTGAGGCTAGGTCCCGGGGTGTACTTGGCTTACACTGTGAGTGGATGGAACCTAGCCTGAGGTCTTCCCAATAGCAGGTGGGCAAGGAGGCACAGATGTCAGCAAAAGGGAAGGCGCCTCTGTTGCCTTGGTGACAAGGCAGCAACATAAGCATCCTCAGCCTCTTCTCAGTACTAAGCAAGAATAAGAACACGAGCTTTGAGCAAGAGACGGACACAGGTTCAAATCCCAGCTCTGCAGCTTACGAGCTGGGTGTTCTTGGGCAAGTTACATAACCTCTCTGAGCCTCATTTGTCCAAGTGGGATTGCACTCATAGAGTGGGGATGAGGATTAAATAAATACACTCATAGCTAATACTTGTAACATGCTTGTTACATGCTCAGTACTGAGCACTCTACATGGATCAATTAATTTAATCCCATCAATAACCCCGTGAGGCAGAGACTGTTTTATACATGGTGAATCTTAGGCGGAGAGAGATTTAGGAACTTGCCCAGGGCCACACAATGAATATATGGTAGAACCAGGATTTGAACCCAAGGAGTCTGGTACCAGAATATATAGAGGGTCAAGCACACAATTTATTGAGTAGGTGCTCAATAAATATGAATTCTTTTCTCCCTTTTGCCAGCTCCCCAGTCAGCTGGGGCGATCAGGCCCTGTAGCTGTGAGCAGTGTCTAAATGCCATATGCCTTTTGGGTAACCTGCCTTGCGCCTTCTTGGAGTTCTAGCCGAGGGAGGAGGAACCTTCTGAATATTTAGAAAGCACCTACCATGTGCAAGCCTCAGTGATTTCCACGCTATATATAGCACCTCTCACTGAAACCTCAACTGTAATGAATCAGATGTTACTTCACTCCACAGATAGGTAAACCAAGGTTCAAAGAAGCAAAGGGTTTCCCCAAGGTCTAGGGAGTGGGAGACCCTAGGTGGGTCTTTGTTCATTCATTTGTTAGTTGGTTCATTGAGAAAAATGACCTGTTGGAAAGAGAATGTGCTTTCTGGCATCATTCAGACAGATGTGGCCTCAAATCCTGATGTTTGTTATGTGCCTGGACTTAAGCAAGTACCTTACCCTTCTGAGCCTCAGCATGCTCAGCTGTAAAATGGGAACAACAACAACCCCTTTTGTGGGGTTGTTGGGAGGACTCAGTGTTATATGTAGAAATCCCAGAGTTCCCTAAAGACAGGGATTTTTATTCATTTGGTTCATGGTTGTATCCCCAGCACCTCCAATATGCGAAGCACACAGTAGGTGCTCAATACACATCTGTTAACGAATGAATGAATGAATGGTAGAGTAGGAATTCAGTAAAAGAGGGTGTGCATTTATCCATCCATTCAGCATATATTTGTCGAGCACCTACTCTGGGCTGGGTCCTATGCTAGGTACTGGGGACAGAGCCGTGAAGGAGACCAAGCCACTGCCTTCGCAGAGCTCACGATCTCCTGATGGAGACTGAGAGTCAAGGACTGATTAAGTAGTTGAATTATAAAGAATGACAACTGTCATGAAGGAAGTTATCAGAGCTGTGTTAGAGAGAAAGGCAGGAGCAGTCCTGGAAGGCTCTCTGAGGAGGTGATGTTCGAGCTGACCTGTGCATGAACATAAGATGGTGGCCACGTGAACATGGAGACTGGGTTTAGTCCGGAAAACACAAGTCCCAAGCACAGAATATTGGCAGCATGGCAAAGCTTAACTAGAGCACCTACTGTGCGCCAAGCCCTGCGCTGGGCACAGGTGAGACAGCATCAATTCCCCCACCCACTGAGCTTGGGTGGGGCCTGGGTGTGGAGGAGGCCATGGTCTGGACCCCCATGGGCACTCAAGGTGTCACCATGATCAGACCTTGTGCCCAGAGGAGCAGGTCCCACAGAGAGGGCGCCCGCTGACCCTGCTTTTACCTGCACCCCCTTTCAGGTGGCTCGCTGCCAACCTGGAGCTCCTGGGGAACGGGCTGGTGTTTGCCGCTGCCACGTGCGCTGTGCTGAGCAAGGCCCATCTCAGCGCTGGCCTCGTGGGCTTCTCCGTCTCCGCCGCCCTCCAGGTACTCCTGACACCCCAACCTGATTTCCGAGGAGCAGGCAGAACAGAGACAGACAGATCCATGTGAGGGGGACTTTCAAGGACCCAAGTCCAAACTACCAACCAGTGAGGACAATAAGGCTCTTACAAGAGCTTAGCTGAGGTGACCTTGCTGGACCTTGAGCAAGAGTCTTCCGTCTCCGAGCCTCCGTGAGCTCATCAGAAAAATGGGGCAGTAATCCCTCCACTAGTTGAGATAAAGTATACAGAGTGCATTCCCAGTGCATTATTAACTTTTTGGTATCCTATCTAATAAAAGAGTAATGTGCAGATTGATCATCACTGCAACACACAATATCGCTGCCCCCATGTGGTCAAAGATCCTGCCCCCATGTGGACACATGATGGCCACCACAAGATGGCCAGCAGGAGAGGGCAGTTGGGAGGCACCCGGCCTGCAAGGGAGGGCAGTTGAGAGGGACCAAGCCTGCAAGGGAGGGCAGTTGGAGGTGATCAACCCTGCAGGAGAGGGCAGTTAGGGGTGACCAGGCCGGCAGAGGAGGGAAGTTGGGGGCAAACAGGCTGGCAGCAAAGTGGTTAGGGGGTGATCAGGCTGGCAGGCAGAAGCGGTTAGGGGCAATCAGGAAGGCAGACAGGCAAGCAGTTGGGAGCCAGCAGTCCTGGATTGTGAGAGGGATGTCCGACTGCCCGTTTAGGCCAGATCCCACCTAAACGGGCAGCCGGACATCCCTTGAGGGGTCCCATATTGGCGAGGGTACAGGCTGGGCTGAGGGACAACCCCCCTCCGTGCACGAATTTCGTGCACCGGGCCTCTAGTCTATTAATAACAATATTTGATGTCAGGTCATGATATCTGTGAAGGGAAAAATATACTTGTGAGTAACATTCACTATGAATGAGGCATTGTTCTAAGAGCTTTATAAACATTAACTCATTTAATCCTTCCCCCAACCCCATCAGGGGTACTATTATTATCCCCATGTTACAGGTGAGGTAGCTAAGCGTAAGGATAAAGCAAGGTGAGAGGTTGAAGCTTAGTGGGTGGGTATTCCTCTATTGCTTGGCCCGGAAGGCCTCTCTGTGGAGGGGGCTTGTGAGCTGTGGACCAGAGGGAGGTTGGGAGGGAGGAAGGGAGGAATCTTTCCTGGGAAGGGACCAGCAGGAGGAAAGGCCCCGGGATGGAGGGAGGGTGTGACTGGTGCGCTAGAGGAACAGCAAGCAGGTGGTATGGCTGGAGAGTGTGGGCGAGAGCGAGCCTGGAGGGAAGTGAGTTTGGAGAGAGGAGGGTGGGCCCTGGTGAGAGGCTGCGCATGGTTCCAAGTGTGATGAGCAATCGGGGGAGGAAAACCTCTCAGAACAGAAGTCAGCGGGCCTGGGTCCTGCTGGGTGTCCTTGGGAGGGCCATGCACCCTCTCTGGTCCTGTCTCCCCACCACCTGTATCAAGACAAGGTTGACGAGCTGATGTCTGAGGGCTCCTTTCTGCTCTGCATACTCTGGTCCTACTGAAAGGAGAGGGGAGTCCTGGAGGCTGTGGTCAAGTCCAGTCCCCTTGTCTGCCCCGAGGCCTGCCTCCCAGGCCCTGCCTCAGGGGAGCTGATGCAAACCTGCGGGGTGGTTTTACTCAAGCCAACCTGCGGTGTCTTCTCACACCAGGTGACCCAGACGCTGCAGTGGGCTGTTCGCAGCTGGACAGACCTGGAGAGCAGCATCGTGTCGGTGGAGCGGATGCAGGACTACACTCGGACACCCAAGGAGGTGATGGGGGGCCGTGGGGGTGGAGGGTCTGCCCCATCTGGGACTTAGAGCAGAGGGCAGTGGGCCCAGGTGGACGTCTGCCGTGGGCTTGGAGCCCCCACCACTGTAGGTCGGAGTCCCAGCCAGGGCCACAGTAATGGTTAAGAGCATGGGGTCTGAAGCCAAGTCAGATCCTGGGTCCTTTGCTTCCTCGATTGGGCAAGCAGGTCCTTCTTCCGAGTGACAGGGGACAGGAGGAACAGGAATGCCACCACCAGGTAACAGCACATGATAGCGACATTACAGGGACAGAAGAGCAACAGAGCCACTAGCAATGCTGGGTACACTGGGAGGGTCAAGTGAGATCCCACAATGAAGGGCTTACTTAGTGCAGGGTCTGGCACAACATAAACAATCAGTACACGCCCACTGCTCTCATTAGTCCCATTTCACACATGGGGAAACTGAGACTCAAGGGGGTGGAGTGACCTGTTCAAGGTCACAGGAATACCAATGGCAGCATTGGACTCCCTGCTGCACAGGCCTGCCCTCTTCGCAAAGGCAAAAAAGAGGACCTACCCTACTAGAGGAAGAGAGAATATTATTTAACAATTAACAGTGGCTAATAATAATTTAAAAAGATAAAGAATAGCCAACACCATCATTATTTTTACGATTCCAGATGTTTGTTTTTAGCTTTGCAATGTTCCATATCCCTATAAAATAGCAGTAAACATGCCCATTTTACAGAAGAGGAAACTGAGGCTCAAAGAGGTAGACCTTTTGTGAGAAGCCTGGGAGAAGGGCTCCTCTGACTCAGTGTCCCCTTCTGCCCCAGGCGCCCTGGACGCTGCCCACCTGTGCAGCCCAGCCCCCCTGGCCTTGCGGGGGCCAGATCGAGTTCCGGGACTTGGGGCTGAGACACCGGCCCGAGCTCCCGCTGGCCGTGCGGGGTGTGTCGTTCAAGATCCACGCAGGAGAGAAGGTGAGCAGCTCTTCCAGACCTTCTTCCTCGTGGGAGCCAGGCCACAGGGCAGCTGGAGAGGACTCAGGGCCATGGCCAGGCTGGGCATCACCCCAGGGCTCAGGCCCTGAGCACCCGCCTCCTCCACATCCCCACCTCGGGGCACCTCATCTTCAGGCCCACCACCCCTAAACTGAACTTACCTTACCAAACCTGACTCCGCCAGGGGGAAACCCACCCACCCACCTTGATGTCCCAGAGGAGGCATCTCCCCAACTTCCTTTTTCCTCTTTCTTGAGCATTAGTTGAAATATCGGGCAAAGTGCTAAATGCTCCACATACTTCACCCAGTTTCATGGGCTCGCCTCGGGCACGTTACTTCATGAATCAGTTTTCCCATCTGTAAACGGTAATGACAATGTCAACGTCACACAGAGGTGTTCTGAAGTTTAACCGAGTTAATACATATGAACTGCCTGCAACAGTGCCTGGAACAGAGCACACGCCTCAGGAATGTCTACCCGTGCTTTCATTCATTAGCATTTGCATTTTTACTCTGACAACAACCCTATGAGGAAGGCGCTAGTATTGTCCTATTCATCCCATTAGTCAGGCCCCTTCACTGAACCCCTCTTCTCCCTTCCCACCCTGCGACACTTCCTCCCTGAAGCCCCCGTTGGCGACCCCCCCCCATGGCTCCAGGCCCCCATCTGAGCCCTCAGTCTCCAATCTGTTCGCCTATGACCTTTATTTGAGCATGTCTTTCCCCTGCTCAAGACCTTCCACCTGCCCCAGGCTTCCTTCAGGGCAAAGCCCAAATTCCTGAGCTTGGCAGTCAAGGTCCTGCCCAGCTCTCTACTGCATTCAGGGCCCTGCCAGGGCTTAGTCCACATGTGTGGAGCAGCTGCCTCTGGGAGCTCAGGGCGCTTTCAGTCTAGCCCTGTGGTTTACCTGGAATCGCCCCCCTCTCTGAACTCCTGCTTACCTTTCAACATCCCACTCAAGTACCCCTCCTCCAGGAAGCCTTCTCTGATTACCCCATCAACCCCTATCCATGGGAGTAGGAACAGCACCTCCTGGCTTACCTCCATTGCTACAGGTCCGGAGCTTGATGGTAGAGAGTGATCATCACACTTTATTAAAATTAAGTTTACTCAGTTGCCCTACTTTCAAGGCCACACAGTCCTTTGGCGCAAGGTCTCTATTTTTATGCTGCCGTCTACGAGGGTGGCTGTCACACAGTGGGGTGACACAATTCATTCATTTATTAAACAAATAAACAGTGTCTGACCCCCCACTATGTGTCAGACACTGAGCATGCAACAGTCAGCAAGAAAGATAAGAATGAGAGGATAGATGGGGGACAGATCAAAGGATGGACAGATGTATGGAAGGATGGAGAATGGCTGGCTGGGATGGGGATGGATGGAAGGATGGGGGATGGATGGATGGATGGGATGGGGATGGATGGAAGGAAGGATGATGGTTAGATGGCTGGACAGGAGGTAGTGGGAGAAAGGATGAGAGATGGATAGAAGGAAGGATGAGGGACAGATGGAAGGATGGGGACAGGTGGAAGGATGGGACATGAATAAAATGACATGGGGATGGAAGGAAGAATGAGGGATGATGGAGGGCTGTGGATGGAAGGATGGGGGAAATGGAGGAACAGAGGAGGGTACGGATATTGAAGGAAGGTTGTGGGAATAGTTGGGAAGATAGGAGAGACATGTTGGGATGAGGGAAAGATAGAGAAGAATACACAGACAGAAGGTTGGGTGGATATAGGGAAAGTTGGGTAGATGGAAGGATGGAAGGATGATGGGTAGCTGGGCGGATGGATCTTGGGTGCAGGGGAAACATCTCCCAAAGAGATGCCCAGAAACCTAGGCTGTACCTGCCTTTTTCTAGCCCGGCCTAGTCACAATGGCCTTGCCCTCTCATCCCCTGGCAGGTGGGCATCGTTGGCAGGACGGGGGCTGGGAAGTCCACCCTGGCCGGGGGCCTGCTACGGCTCCTGGAGGCAGCTGAGGGCGGGGTCTGGATCGACGGGGTCCCCATCAGTCATGTGGGGCTGCACACGCTGAGGTCTAGGATCACCATCATCCTCCAGGTGAGGCCTCGGGACTGGGTAGGCAGAGGTGGGATCATGGCTGGGCCAGCCCTGACCCATTGCCCGTCCTGCCTAGGACCCCATCCTGTTCCCCGGCTCTCTGAGGAGGAACCTTGACATGCTACAGGAGCACACAGACGAAGCCATCTGGAAGGCCCTGGAGACGGTGCAGCTCAGAGCCCTGGTGGCCAGCCTGCCTGGCCAGCTGCAGTACGAGTGTGCCGACCAAGGCGATGACCTCAGGTAGGGTTACCCCACCACAGCCTGGAGCTCAGGGGAGCTGGAGGGAGAGCCAAGTGTGGCCAAGGCTCTCCCCAGGGCCAGTGTGCCCTGGAAGTGTGCCTTCCCCATAGATCATCAACCCCATCTTACCTAATAATAGACAAACATGTAAATTGACTGTACCTCCGCTACGCTCACCAGCCAATCAGGAGTGTGTATGCAAATTAACCCACCAAAGATGGAAGGTTAATTTGCATACACAGGCAGAGCGAAGACTGAATGCTCTGCCCACGGCAGGAGCCAAGCCTGAAGGCTGCAGGCTTGGCTCTGTTGCGGCCCGGGTCCCGGGTGACGGAGGAAAACCGGTGCCGGCAGCCAAGGGAAGGAACACCTATTGCATGAATCTTCGTGCAACAGGCCTCTAGTTCTATTAATAATCACAGTAGGAGCCCCATCCCTTGTCAGCAGTTCCAAACTCCAACACAATCTCTGAATATCACATTTCTTTTTCCTAAATTCGGTTTCCCAATTTAGTTAGTGGCAAAACCCAACCTCTACTGACACAAGACTACGTATAGCCTTTATCCCACTCAGCACTTATTTTGCTATAGAAATAATGTGTATGATATTGGGTGCTGGACCCATGCCCACTGAGGGTATCAAGTACGCCTTTGAAAACTTTAAAATGTAGTAAAATATACACCATAAAATGGACCATCTTACCCATTTTTAAGTGTATACTTCAGTAGCATTGAGCACATTTACATCACTGTGCTACCCAACTCCAGAACTTTTTCATCTTGCAAAACTGAAACTCAGAACCCTTTAAACAATTCCCTATTCCCCCCTCCTCCCAGGGAAACTGAGGCATGGCAGGTTTGAATGACTTGCCTAAAGTCGCCCTGGTCAAAAACTGTCAGGAAGGGGATTTCTTCCAGCTCTGTGGACTGGGGACCCACTTCTGTGGCTGTTGTGGAGACGCATTTGGGGGCATGCCCTGCAAACCCTGATGTGCAGACACACAAACATCGGGCCTGACTGTCCCACTCCCTCCCAGCCTGGGCCAGAAGCAGCTGCTGTGTCTGGCACGTGCCCTTCTCCGGAAAACCCAGATCCTCATCCTGGACGAGGCCACGGCCGCCGTGGACCCGGGGACGGAGCTCCAGATGCAGGCCGCCCTTGAGAGCTGGTTTGCCCAGTGCACGGTGCTGCTCATTGCCCACCGCCTGCGCTCCGTGATGGACTGCGCCAGGTAAGGCCCCCCAAGCCGCTGGCCCCAGGGACCCTGCAGTGGTGAAGGAAGGTATCGCATTTAGAGCTGGAAAGGTGATGGAATGGATTATCAGGTGCCCATTGTACAGGTGGCAAGACTGGCGCCCAAAGGGGAAGAGATGAGCCCAAGGACAGATGCCCAGTAGATGCTTGCAACCAGGAAACCACACAGAAGGCCAAACTTCTGGGGAGCAAACCTCAGAGCAGGCATGCTGAGCTCTCTGAGCGGCCCAGGGGCCAGGCTGGTGTCCAAGGAGCTGCCTATCTCCCTCTCCCCCGCAGGGTGCTGGTCATGGACAAGGGGCAGGTGGCAGAGAGTGGCAGCCCCGCCCAGCTGCTGGCCCAGAAGGGCCTGTTCTATAGGCTGGCACAGGAGTCAGGCATGGTCTGAGCCAGACCCATCAACCCTCCCGCCACGCCAACCTGGAAAGACGTGCCATGCCCTGGAGATACCAGTGACCTGGGGGTCATCAGCGGAGTCTAGACCCTTCTGCTCTCCGGGAAAGTGGACGATCATCACAGACCCAGGAGGATGCAGCAACCCCCAAGGTCGGCCTGACCAGAGCCCGTCCAGCCTTGTCCATCCTGGAGCCAAAGTGGACAGTGGCTCTCAGCCCTGGCTGCCCACTGGACCCACGTGGGGGCCGCAAGACGTGCCCACACCCAGGCTCCACCACAGACCAATGAAATCATTAACCCTGTGGCAGGGCAACGGTGTGTGTACTTTTCCAAATTAACGCTTTTATTTTGAGATGAGTGTAGATTGACCAGCAGTCTTAAGAAATAATCCACAGAATGCCTGTGCACCCTTTTCCATTTCCCCTAAAAGTAACACCTCGAAAAACGCTAGTGTGGTATCACAACCAGGATATTGACCATACACAGATCCTGCTCAGATTTCCCACTGTACTAGTACGTGTGTGTGTGTGTGTGTGTGACTTCTACACAACTGTATCACACGTATAGGTGGCATCCACCACCACCTCCATCACCACGACGACCCCTGGAGCTGCCGTTCTGTGACCACACCCCTCCCTCCTGCCCCCGCGACCCCCGACATGTTCTCCATTTTGGCACACTGTATATTTTTAAAGCTCCCCATATGACCCCAACATGCACCAGGACTGAGCCCCATGGCTCCTGCTGCTCCTCCCACCCTTGTATATGAGTTCCAAGAAGCATCTTGTACCCACACCCCACACCCCACACCACGATGGGCCCCTCGGGCACAAGCACGCGCACACCGGCACGCAGTCCAGCTCTGAAGGCCAGAGGAGAGGGGCCGGGACTTCTTAAGGAGAAGTTCTGAGGGGAACCGCTCAGGACTCGGCACCTGTCATACACCTGTTTGTTCAAGACCAAAGTCCAGCTTCTTGGGGGAGCCCCAGAAGCAGTCAGAACATCCCGGGCGTTTCTGTTCACACTTCCTCCCCCGAGGGGGCCGCGTGGGAAATGCTGCTGGGGGGTCAGGGGTCAGAGGTCAGGGTGGTGAAGGGCAGCACCCGCCTTCCTGAGGGGCGGTGCACAGTGCACGTGCTCAGGCCTGTTTCTGACAGCGGTCGGAATCCTTGTGCAGGGCTCTTACAACTGCCTCCAGGCACCGGGAAAGGGGGCTCGATTCTCAAGCAGCCAAATCCGAGGTTCCCCAGACCCAGCTAACTGTAAAGCGCCACGTGAGCAATGAGACGCCCCGGGCTCCTTACCGACCTCATGGCATTGCTGCAGGGATAGAGGAAGCTCACACACGGAAACGTGTTCAGAGCCGAGCTGGGCACAATGTAAGTGCTCAGTAAATGTCACGATGATCAGTGTTGTGTGAGAGGGCCTCTGTGGGCAGCGAGAAGGGTCTATAACCAGGATCTTTATTCTGGTCACTACCGACATGTGGGGTAGGTAATTCTCTGCCATGTGGGCTGTCCTGGGCACTGTAGGATGCGTAGCAGCATCCCTGGCCTCCACCCACTAGATGCCAGTAGTACCCCCACCTCCAGTTGTGACAAAAATGTCTCTAGATGTCCCAGAGGGAATCAAAATCACCCAGTCCAGTCACTGGGCTAACCCGGCCCACTGCCATCAATAACCTGCTGAGACCCGGGCAGTGGCTGTGCTGGTGCGCCAACAGGGGCCTGTGGACACCCACCTGCCTGACAGGACACAGCCTGCTCTGCCTTGTCAGGTCCCAGGAACTTCCTAATGGGACATCCCGACACAGGTTTCCAGCCCAAAGAAATCCAGATTTCATTGCAGCTTCTACCTCCCTCGGCCGCGATGTGGGAGAAGCACCTTTGATGACTTCAGATTGGGGTAGGGCGTCTGCACCTCTTGCCTATCCCGTTGCGCCTACAAAGTGCTGGCCCCACCGTTACTGGCAATTACTAGCTCCATTTCACAGATGAGGAAACTGAGGCTCAAGACAGTTGACATGACCTGCTGAGGTCACCCAGTTAGTAAGTGGCGGAGAGGGGATCTGCCCCGGGGGCCATCTCACACCAAAGCCCAAGTCATCATGTGGGCTTGTCTCTCCAACTTGGAAGCACGGAAAGGGACCCGACCTAGTGCTTCTCGTTGCTCTGCCAGGAGCTGAGCCACCGGACGGCCCGGCAGAGCGGCCACAGGCAAAGGCGGCAGCAGTTGCGTGTTTGGCAAATTCACGTGAGATCATTCCAGGGTCACAAAAGCCTTCTTTCACGGAAGGAGATGGTCTGCCAGGGGGCAGAGTGTGGGCCACAGGAGCCAGCGCCCACGAGCCTGCTGACAGGGCTGCTGCTGGCCCACACCCTTGCTGTGGGGACCAGCCTGCATGTCACCCAGGCCACTAATCCCCCCGCCGTGGCTCCTGCCAGCAGAGCCTGGCTGGCGGGGAATATACACATCCAGGGAAGCCACACATGGAGCTGATCGTACCTGCATGATCATCGACTTCATTTCTGGTTTGAGACACTTATGAGTGGGTCTGAGTCGTCCACATTCTCCCTCCTGTGGTGACCTGGAAGCCAGCTCCTGAGAGGCAACGTCAAAAGCCCAGGACAGCCTGGCTCTCGCAGTCGCTGCTTGGCAGGGAGTGACCCCGCAGGGGCGCCTGACCCTCATCAGGAAGTGTATGAGCGAGAAATAGAACCCTTGTGTTCATCTCCCATGAGTTTACGGCTACAGCACGGCCCAGCCTATCCTGACGAATACAAAGGGATGTTCAAGGGCAATGGAGGCCACGTGATTTTTGTCTTAGAACCCGACCTGGGCCACACACACATCACTGGTCCTCTTCACCACAATCCCATCGTGCAGGTGTGATCAGCTCCACTTTACAGATGAGGCAACAGAGACTAAGTGACTTGCCCAGGGTCACACAGCCAGCAAATGACAAGGGCCGGACTCAGGCCAGGTCTGTCTGACCCCCGAACCCGGGCTCCGTCCACGCCGACTCCCCACTCTACCCCACACAGTTCTTAACCTCTGGGCTCCATTTCGACAGGGGCTCTCACTAGCGATGGCATGTTTGCCAACAGGAAAGAAGGAGGAAAGCAGACAAGAGGGGAGCCCCATGCTGACTCCCAGAGGAGATGGCTGACACCCCAAAGAAAATGGAATCGTCATTAGAAAGAAATAAATTTTTTTTTTTACTGCAAATTGCTTGTAAATGTTCTCGTTTCCAGTGTAAGTCATTACAAAACGATCCCCAAGAAAAACTTGGTTTATCTAATGTGAAAGAATGGTATAACTTACAAAAAATAAATATATATTTCCACCTAAAGGAAGATGCTTTTCTGGATTTGAAGTCAGCAAGGGAACCTCGGGGCAGCACTGCCTCTGCTTTGTGGGTCTTCCCTGGGTCTCTGAGCCTTCAAGGGCGGGCCCTGGAGGGCTCCACTCCGCTTTTTCTTCAGGAACCCGCAGACCCGCCGTCAGATGCCGGCCACCTTGGCTTTCCCTGGGAGCGCTGCTCCCGGCCCAACACTTCCGCCCAAGAAATTCAAGTCGAGACAGTGTTTCTCCCTGGAGCAGTACTTTAAAAAGAAGAAAAAAAAAAGAAAAAAAATCACTGATATTCGTGAATGGGTTCTTTTTCTTGTCCTGGAACACACTCAGTAACTACACATCCGGGTCTCCACGCTGCCGCCTCTGACAGCAAGCAGGGGGCCAAGGGTGAGGAACTGAAATCTAAATACGAGAAGTCTGAACGGAGCTCGATTCAGTACCCGCTGGTCATCCGCGGCGGTGCCCAGTGCTGCTGGCTTTGAACCCTTCGCAACCACGAGCAAGCCTCTTCCAGGTGCCTCGAGGCAATCCGTTCTACAACTGGCAAAAGGAGGCAGGAGGAAAGGCAGGGAAAAGACCAGAGCGGGTGAGGAGGTGAGCAGCCAATGTGGGGAACTGGTCCTGAGAGAGGATCCCCCAGCCCTGGAGCTCCAGGTCCAGGTCCCCCGCAAGTCCAGCCCGTCTTGCCAACGAGAAGCCCGCGGGTGATGAGGCTGCCTCTGGCCTGTGCTGGGACGCTGGCTCTGTGTCTGAGCGCCCAGAAGACGGGATGGCTGGTAAGAGGAGTGTCCCCGGACCCCAGGACACCGCCTGAGGGCGAGGATGATCTTCACCAAGGTCCCTCACCTCCAAACAGCAGCCCCCAGGAGACGAGGCATTCTGGGTGGAGCCCAGATGTTAGAGGTGCCAGCACAGCAGCCGGGGCTGAAGACTCGGAATTCCAGACTTTGGCTACAGAGATTTGAGGCAGTTGGCTGGATTTGGTCACTAGCATGTTTTACGCAACCAATTTCTCGAGAAGTCTGGCTGCCAAACCGCCCTGCAGAGCACCAAGAGCACGAGCGGGCCCTCCCAGGTTGTGCGTCGCCGGTGCGTCCTGCGGGGGGAACAGGCGAGGGTGTGCGTGTCTTTGGTGGGCTGCCTCTCTGTGTCCCTCCTGTTTCTTCACAGCCAGTTCCAGGCAGCGGACCAGAGGGTGGCTGCTTTGTGGTTTTGTCTTAGTGGGTTTGATGTTTTTTTCCTTTTTTGGTTTCAGTATATGGGACGCTTGGGTTCCCAAAGAGGCTGACTCATCCTGGGACAAGGCACGTGGGCCTTGCAGGTCAAACCAGACGCACCAGCGCCGGGCTTACAGCAAGCCGGCGTCTTTGGCCATGCTGTAGAACAGGCCTCTCTGCTGCAGCAGGTCAGAGGGGGCGCCGCTCTCCCGGATCTCTCCTTTGTCCAGGACGATCACCCTGCAAGGGGAGGGCACGCAGACATGAGTGGTAGGACGGGTTCGCACCTCATGCCCGCAAGAGCCCAGCGAGGCAAACCCCGGCTCTGGGTCAGGCCCCTCACCTCTGTCAGGACTGCTGCAGTAGCCTTCCAACTGGTTACCCCTTCTCAAGTGCTATTCCTAGTCCAAGTCCTGTGATGCTACACACAACACTCGCTATCACCTGCTCTGTTTCCTTCCCAACACAACTTGCTTTTATTTATTGCCGTGTTTATTATCTGTCTCTGCACCCAGCCCCCAGCTAATCTATAAGGTCCCTTAGCCAGGCTTCCTGCCGAGTCCCCAGTACCTGGAACAGGGCCAGCTTTGTGGCAGGCACTGCACATGTGACATCAAAAATACCTGGTACTACCCGGGATAAAGCGAGGTCCCACCAACGGGGGCTGTCCCTATGCATAGGACAGTGCTGAATGAATGAATGAGTGAGGTGACCACCAAGGCCTAGAGGCCTTCTGTGCCAGATGCTTCACCTGGTGTAGTCCATGATGGTGTTGAGACGGTGAGCGATGGTGAGGACGGTACAATCGTCGAACTGTGTCCGGATGGTGGACTGAATGAGGTCATCGGTTTCCAGGTCCACGGCCGCCGTGGCCTCATCCAACACAAGGATCTTCGTCTTCCTCAGCAAGGCCCGGGCCAGGCACACGAGCTGGCGCTGCCCAACACTTGACCAGGAGAAAAAGACCAGGAGACAGTCAAAACCACCCCTGACCCTGAGCCCTGGCCTGAGCTGGGAGGAGGGAGAAGAGACTTGGTGTTGCTCGGAGCAGGAGAGGGTCCACTCCCACACCCGTACCGAAGGCAGACATCACTAATCCATCACAACGTTCTTCCTGTTGAGCTGGAAGCGAGCTCGGGATCGTTCTCAGCACAGGGCTCAGAGGAATATCAAACATTGGACATGTTCAGCGTGGGTAGTGTGGTAGGCAGCAAAAGGGGTCCCATATCCAGGCCCTCACAACTGACTCTGGATTCAGCCATGTGCCTTGCTTTGGCCAAATGGGGTGCTGGCAAACGTAAGGCTGGAAGAAGCTTGACATGGGAATGCACGCCAGGGTTTGTGCCTCTGCCATCACCATGACAACACTCCTAAGCTGGTCGGCTGGAGGATGAGGGACATGAACTGCCCCAATGGAAGCCAATCAGATAAGCCAATGGCGGTGGACCCCCAGCCACATGAGTGATTTTATAAATACTGAAACTGAGGCTCCAAGAAACAAAAGGCGCGTGTGTGGCAGAGCTGGGACTCCAACCTGGATCTGACACAGGTGCAAAAGGACAGAATCATCATGCACCCTGACCGAGGGGAAGCTGGGGAGACCCCGCCGGACCCCGCCCAACCCACCTCAGGTTCTCCCCGCCTTCCGTGCACTCGTGGTTCAGCTTGTCAGGAAGCGCTGACACAAAGTTCTTCAGGTGAGCCAGCTCCAGTGACGTCCAGACCTCTTCATCCGAGTACTGGCTGAACGGGTCCAGGTTCATGCGGAGAGAACCCGAAAACAAAATGGGGTCCTGTTCAGAGAGAAGACAGCCGTCAGTATGTGAGGCTCAACGTCAGCTGGACGTGGATGCGACAGAGGTGGGACACACAGAGTTCTTGCCAGAATTGTTCACGATTGGGCATGAGAGTTCCTCAGAATCACTATTTCTAGAGATATTAATAATGGGGGGAAATCTGGAAATCTCTGTGTTAGGTGAAATAAAATAGATTACTTTTTTGACAAAACTTCCTGGAGCTTTCAATATGCAAATGTGGTAGGAACCTTCCAGAAAGATGTGACATGGATAATTCCTAATCGTCAAGTAGTGTCGATTCCTCCCCATCCCCTGCCTCCAGAAAAGAATCTTAGAAGAAATTTCAGGAAAAATAACATTAAAAAGCAACATATTAGAGAATCAGCACCTTCAGGAATCAGTCTAGAAAATTCTTTTTTTAAAAAAAATCACATCTGTAGTATTTTTTAACGTATATTTTCATTGATTTCAGAGAATAGAAAGATATAGAAACATCAATGATGAGAGAGAATCATTGATCGGCTACCTCCTGCACACCCCCAACTGGGGATCGAGCCTGCAACCTGGGCATGTGCCCTGACTGGAAATCTAACCAGGACCTCTTGGTTCATAGGTCGACGCTCAACCACTGAGCCACGCCAGTGGGGCCAGAAAATTCTTCTCATTTAGCTCTGGGAAGGGTAAGAGAGGATTGTCCTGACTGACAGCCAGCAGAAAGCCAGTGTTTAAACATCCCGTTAGCTGCTCTTGGTGGCAAAGTGCAGGGACGACACCTGGTTAATTCCCACTGCTATTTATATGCTAAGAGGAGATTCAGCGGAGGAGCAACATAGCATAATTTTAGTAATAATAATAAAGTAGGAACACATTTATATCTGTACACTGAAAACAGACACGCATTGCTCTCAGTGGGACCCAGCGCTCCTGGTGGCCTCACACAGACCCCACCTGGGGGATGATGGTGATCTTGAAGCGGAGATCATGCAGGCCGATTTTGGCGATGTTGACGTTGTCAATAATGATCTCTCCTCCTGAAGACTCCTTGATCCGAAACAAGCCCAGGGTCAGGGATGACTTCCCGGCTCCCGTCCGCCCCACGATGCCAACCTGGGGGACAGGAAGGACCAGCGTGAGGTGAGAATGCTGCTATCTGGGGGATACCTCCTATCTCAGAATACCCTCATGTCAGATATCTGCCCCAGAGTAGTTTAGTCATCTGGTCAACCCAACTCCCACCACAGCCCTCTCTGCTCCAGCTTCCTAGAGGTGCTCCTTTAGGGGCTGTTGTCGGCTCTTCATAGAAGCTAAAAATTATAATTAGCTCTTTTTATAAGCTACTAGACCTCCAAAGACCCAGGCATCAGACAGGGAGGGATTTTAAATAGGACCTATTATTTTCAACTCAAGATGATATTAAGTAATAATCAGGTTATTTCCCTCACACTGTTCTTTTTTCTTCTGTTGTTGTTGTTAAACCTCAACCTAGGATATTTTTTCCATTGATTTTGAGAGAGGGTGGAAGGCAAGGGGAGGGTGGGAGGGGGAGGGGGAGAGAGGGAGAGAGAGAGAGAGAGAGAGAGAGAGACAGACCCCGATTGGCTGCCTTCTGCACATGCCCCAAACGGGGCCAGGGATCAAACCTGCAACCAAGATATTTGCCCTTGACTGGAATTGAACCCATGACCCTTCAGTCCAGGGGCTGACACTCTAACCACTTAGCCATACCAGCTAGGATCCCTCACACTGTTTTTCCCAGTTCTTGAGATGGTGAATTTCCCATCCAAGCTGTTGAAACAGCTCAAATATTCAAGGAGACACGCCCCCCCCCCCCCCCCCCCCGCCCCGTTCCCCGCACACCTCTTCTCTCCATCCCAGCTGTGCGAGCAAAACGAGGTTATGGATGTGGCCTGGTCTCCACTTATCCTCTCGTGAGGGAACTGGGCTCCCATGTAATAGCCAATGATGACTCCCCGACATCCAAATACAACCCCCTTCACCTGGGCTTCTGAGAGGTGGGTTTCCTCAGCCGCCCACAGCGATGCCACAGAGCAGCCTCGTGATACAACACATGAAGCCTGGTGAGAACGTGGCCCACTCTGTTCTCTCCTCGGCGACGCTCAGCCACTGAGCCATGAATTAGAGAACTTATCTTACGGGAACAGAACATCCTGAGCCTGGGCGGAAGGGACCGTGTAACAAGTCCATATGTTCAGAGATGAAAGCAGCACTTTCCCCCGGAAAATGGCCAGGAAGGCCATGGTCTGATTCTGAGGAGAATCTGAGGGTCTGAGGGGAAGGACATCTTCCAGGAACAGCTTGGGACCAAGGCTACGTTCCAAAATTCCGACAATTCCACATGCCCCTTGAGCCATCCCTAGCAGTGATGGTGACATCGTTCTATCTTGGAGATCCCAAACTCAATGCCTACAGGGTCCATGTAGGCACCTGAAGGGGGTGGGGAGGGACCGAGTGAACAGGGAGGCTCACATCTTGCCTTACCAAGAGCCAGGTGGGGAGTATGAGCCCAGTGTTGCTAGATGCTGTGATCTTTCGAGAAAAGCAGAAAATGGATTTTTATTGAAAAAGTTCCAGATTTTTCAGTATTTGCAACTTATTCAGATTTTTTTCAAAAACCTCTCCGTGGACCTCATTGGGCCCTCAGGCTACCAGTGCGTAACCCTGTACAATACTGTCTGCATAGTCACCCCAGACTGTATGGGCTGGGACGGACTGCGGAAATGACAGCCGGTTTCATGCGCCTGATCACAACCTGTGCCGACTGTGAGCGGGTGGGAGAACAGTGTGCACCCACCTTTTCTCCTCCTTCAATGGTGATGTTGATGTGCTTGAGAACCAAGTCCAGGTCCTCTCGGTAACGCAGGCTGTAGTCCCGGAATTCCACTCGGCCCACCTGGGGCCAGGTGCTGGCCGGAGTCATCTCCTGGATCCGCCAGGGAGCCTGTAATGGGTGGGGGAGGAGGGAGGCAAATAAGGAATCTGAGGTCCATCTCGTGGGCCCCAAGGCTCTCTGTGAGCGGCCTCTACAACCCCCCTGACCTCACCTCCCTCTCTCACGTTCACTCCGCTCCCCACACTGACTTCAGGGTGATTTCTCCAGGCCTTTGCATTTGCAGCTTCCTCTGCCTGGAACGCTCTTCCCCAAGCTACCTACTCGGCCTGCTAACCCACATCCTGCAGATCTTAGAGCAAGTCAGACCACCCTCCTGGCCCTGCACCCCTCTGTCCTCTGCCCTGCTTCATTCTCCTTCAGAGATCTTACCATTGTGTCACCCATGCCTACTGGAATATCCACTCTATGAGGACAGGTTCTTGTGCTAGTACTGTTCGTTCACTGCTCTATCCCAGGACCCAGAGCACATAGTAGGTGCTCAATAAGTATGTATGGACTGAATCAAAGTGGTCTTCTCTGAACAGACACAAGGCTGACTGCCTTCTAGGTCTGGACTGCAACAACAAAAGCAGCAGCGACCACTTAAACAGCACTCTATCATATTATCTCATTTAATCCTCACTACAGCCCCATCTATGGGGTCCTTTCATCATCCCATTTACACACAAGGAAACTGAGACACAGACAGGGTAGTAACTTGCCCTGTGTCACACAGCCCCTATTTCTGAAAAGTTTCTTAGTCCTGAGACTTACAGCTGGATATGCTCCAGGCCAGCCTCGGGGCTACCTTTAGGGAAAGAGAGGGACAGGGAGGACAATAAAAGAAAACTTTCAGCCTTTCTTCCCCACAAACTTCTTATATTATTTTTTTTACAAAAACAAAAAAATCCCTTTTATAATTTAAGTATATAAATAAAAAGGACATGCTATAAAAACATGGGAGCGACTGAAGAGAAGTGGGTGGAACTTTCTAACATGAATATATAATATATTGTTTATAATGTATTGTTTATATTTATACATAATATATACACAATAAATAAACATATATCATAATAGTGGTGGGACTCTGAGTGATCTTGACTTCCTCTTGTATTTTTCAAATATGTTCTTATTCTAAAAATATAGAATATAAGAAGTAAAATATTTTTGTAACATGAAATAAATTTCACACTTTAAGTGGATGAATTTCATGGAGTGTGAATTATCTCTTAAAGCTGTTATAAAAAAATACACGCAGCCTGCCTGGTGTGGCTCAGTGGTTGAGCATCGACCCATGAACCAAGAGGTCACTGGTTCAATTCGAGGTCAGGGCACATGCCCAGATTGCAGGCTCGAGCCGCAGCAGGTGGTGTGCAAGAGGCAGCCAATTAATGACGGGATGTTTCTATCTGTCTCTCCCTCTCCTTCCCCCTCTCTCTAAAAATCAATAAAAATATAAATAAATGAATAAGTAAATAAATTAATAAGTTACCTAATTACTTCAGCCCTGGCTGGGTGACTCAGTTAGTGGGAGCATAGACTCCTGGTCAGGGCACATACCCAGGTTACAGATTGGATCCCTGTGCAGGAGACAACGGATCGATGTTTCCCTCTCACACTGATATTTCTCTTTCTCCCCCTTCCTCTCTGTCTAAAAACAAACAAACAAACAAACAAACAAACAAACAAAGATATCCTAGGGGATGATTAAATAAATAAACAATAAGTTC
Organism: Cnephaeus nilssonii; assembly: GCF_951640355.1. NCBI lineage: Eukaryota > Metazoa > Chordata > Mammalia > Chiroptera > Vespertilionidae > Cnephaeus > Cnephaeus nilssonii. The sequence goes on along the minus strand of NC_137073.1, from coordinate 25,989,689 downwards.
AATGTTGGGTGGAAAGTCCTGGTGTAATGCACTCTTATTTCCACAGGGGTCACTCACACCATTCTGGCTGATGCCTCTGATGAAATGGAACCTGGAGTTCACCATTTCAGAGCATTAAAAGACTGAGGTCATAGGTCACCTTTGCAAATCCTCTAACACAGATTTTAACTGGGGCAGCCTTGGTCTCGTTCCCCAGGGGCATTTTCTTGGGAGGCAGTGTGGCACAATGGCAAAGACCCAAATCCTAGGTCTGCGATTTACCAGTCATGTGTCTTAGGCAAGTTACTTAACCTCTCTGTGTCTCAGTTTTCTCACCTGTAAAATGGAAGTAAAAATAGAATGTGAGTTATAAGGCTGTATAGTGAAGATATAAATTACTCCATGTGAAATGTTTAGGACAGGGCCTGACACCTCCACAAGGGCACAATATATGTCCCTGTTATTATTGGTGGTGGTAATGGATAGAATGGCATCACCAAGCATTACTGTTACTGTCAGTATTATCACTACCATTGGTAGTGGTGTGCAGACAGAATAAGGCAGTTATTAGGGGCGACGTGGCACTGAAGTCTAGAGACTTGGGTCCTATCGATCACACATGACCTTGAATCAGCCAACATCTCTCCCTAGGCTACCTTTTCTCCATCTAAAACTGTAACTGCAGGATTTTCCAAAGTTGGGTCAATTCCTTACCAGTATATGATTTCTACAATATCCATGTACTCATTCTTGTTATTACATTTGAATACTTTTCATCAACTCACTTGTGTTTAACTTTAAAACTTATTTAAATCAATGGTGCCTCTAACAGTTGGTGACTTAGTATTTATTCATTTTTCAGGAGCGGAAAGAAACTAGTCTCTTTTCCCATAAAAGAAGTCCCCCATAAAAATACATAACAGTTTGTCTGACAGAGGTTGCCTGTTGCAGGAACACATGTTTTGGCTCAGAGGTTCTTTAAAGCCACACTGAAGATCAAGTTCAAAAAGTCAGGGCAGGGGCTTGCTCTACCTCCTTCTCAGTTTCTGAATACTCCTTGAGTCTCTCCACGGCCACAATGTTGGTCTCCATCTCCGACGACATCCGAACAAGCCAGTTCAGGTAGGTGGTGACCTGCGAGTGGAAGAGTCACACGGAGCGTCTAGAGTGAGCTTGAGTTGCTTTATTTTAATGAAGTAATTATGAGTTGTGAAATACTTCAGATAAGAAAGGTACAGAAAACAGCACCTCACACAGAGCCTTGCTCCACTGCATCTCTTAAGCAAGCACATTTCAAAATCACCCATGAGCCACACTGGTAATCAGGAAGGAAATGAGAAAATATTTTGAAATAGGTAATAGGAAAATACAATATATCAAAATTTGGGAAATACAGCTAAAGCAGGGCTTCGAGGGAAATTTATCCTATACAATAAAAGGCTAATATGTAGTTCGGTGGAATGACCGGTTGCTATGATGCACACTGCCCACCAGGGGACAGACACTCAATGCAGGATCTGCCCCCTGGTGGTCAGTGCATTCCCGCAGGGGGAGTGCTGCTCAGCCAGAAGCCCTGAGCCAGGCTCATGGCTGGCGAGCGCAGCGGTGGTGGCAGGAGCCTCTCCTACCTCTGCAGCAGAGCTAAGCTGGCAGTTGGACATCCCCCGAGGGCTCCCAGACTGCGAGAGGGTGCAGATCGGGCTGAGGGACGCCCCCTCGCAGTGAACAAATTTCACGCACCGGGCCTCTAGTAGTGTTATAAGCATTTCTCTTGCAGTTGGAGGCATCCAGGCCACGTGTCTAATTTCTCTCCTGATCCAGTCAGTCACGGGGCTGTAGACCTGCTCCTCAAATTCCATTCAGCCCCTTTGCTCTCCTGCACTCCCACAGGACCCAAAACAAAGACAACTGGCTCTCCCATTCAGAGAAATGGGAGGTTCAGCAAGAGCACCCCCTCTTACCTGTAACGAGTAAGATATTGAGAGGCCCACCAAGCCGGGGCTGAGGCTGTTCCGGGAGATCACTGCAAACAGGGATGCAAACAGGACAATGCAGTTGCCCACACACTCCAGCCGCACAGCCAGCCACCTGCATGAGACACACAGGCAGACAGAAGGACACACACACACCCAGGGTCAGCTTTTTTAGAGACTTGGTTTCTGGTTCTGGGCGTGGGGTTAGGAGTGGAACTTCACTAACTAAAATAATCCCTGATAGTTCTGAGAGAGGCCTTCTCTGCCCCACTCCTAGGACACAGGGGGAAGGAGGACCAAAGAGACACAAGTTCAGTAATTCCTCACTCATCCGACAACCCCAGGGATTAAGACAGTTCTCTGGAAGCAATCTTCCCAGGAAACTGAAGCTTGCTTTTTTAAGAACCAAGTTTTTCTCACAAAAACAGCCATGTGTGCAATTTTGAAAAAAGATGTCCTGAAAAATTAATAAATACTAAGTCATCAACTGTAAGAGGCACCACTGATTTAAAATGACCTTCTCTTGACCGGCCGTAGTTCAGTGGTTGGGCATCAACCTATGAACCAGGAGGTCATGTTTTGATTCCCAGAGCACATGCCCAGGTTGTGGGCTCAATCCCTAGTATGGGGCATGTAGGAGTAGCCAATCAAAGATTCTCTCTCATCCTTGATGTTTCTATTTCTCTATCCCTCTCCCTTCCCCTCTGAAATCAAAAAAATATATATTTTAATAAAATAACCTTCTCTTGGCAGTGAAAAGCGTGGTGAGAAAAAACACACTATTTTCTATGTAGCTGTAAGTGTTCCCAGATCCAGATCACTCTCATCTCAGAAACATTAAAATGTATTTTACCTTTCAAAATATAAACAGACATTTTAATGGTTTAAAGATAATTTTTGTTAAGATATCACACAGCATTAGGAATATTATTTTAATGTTTCAAAATGTAAAGCATTCTAGGGAGATGGGTTAGCCTTTTTCCCACTACAGCTCTTAGACCCACGTGACTGATCTTCTTGGGGGTGAGCCACTCCCACAGACAGACAGGCATAGTGACAAACGTCCTAAAAGTTCTACAAGGGAAGACGAGGTCTCCAATAACGCCCAGTCTCCCACCAGCCTTACACAGTAGGATCGTATTGTACATGGTGGGCTGGCAGTTGGTTTTGATGGGTCTCTTCCAGGATGCTGCTACCCCTGTCCCAGCGTTTTCTTTTTTTTTTTTTTTTAATTTTTTTTTTAAAAATATATTTTATTGATTTTTCACAGAGAGAAAGGGAGAGGGATAGAGAGCTAGAAACATCGATGAGAGAGATACATCGACCAGCTACCTCCTGCACACCCCCCACCGGGGATGTGCCCACAACCAATGTACATGCCCTTGACCGGAATCGAACCTGGGACCTTTCAGTCCGCAGACCGACGCTCTATCCACTGAGCCAAAACGGTTTCGGCCCCAGCGTTTTCTTACCCCTTATCTCAAAAACTATATCAGGATGCAACTGAGTGAGGAGGATATTTTAGAGATAAAGCAGACACTTTTCTAAATTCAGTCACTAATTAGCAAACTTCACCCTGGCCAGTGTGGCTCAGTTGGTTGGGCATTGTCCCGTGCACCACGAAGTTGCTGGTTCGATTCTAGGTCAGGGCACATGCCCGGGTAGAGGGCGTACAGAAGGCAGCCGATGATCTCTCTCTCTCGCTCGCGCTCTCTCTCTCTCTCTCTCTCCCGCTCCCTTCTTCTATCTCTAAAAAGAAATACATATATAAAATAATAAAAAATTAGCAAACTTGTTTTTCTTTTTTTTTTAGTAGAAATTAATTTATTTATTGTCTAAAGTTTTACATATGTCTCCTTTTTCCCCGATTTGACAGCCCTGCCCCCTCAGCGATTCCCAACCCAGGCAAGCCCCCACCGCCCAGTGTCTGTGTCCATTGGTTATGCTAATATGCATGCATACAAGTCCTTTGGTTGCTCTCTAACCCGCCCCCCTCCCGCCCCATTTGTCTCTGGATCTATTCTTGTTCATCAATCTTTTTCTTTTTTTGATTAATGCAATTCCACCATTCTTCATATCCTAAGTGGCAATTTCACCTGGTTTGACTTAATATTTGTAATTTGCTTCTGATACACATCACGGGGGTGGGGGCGGGGTTGGTCGCCCTTCAGCTTGACACTATGGTAGGAAAATACTCAACAGCTGAGTCTGCCCCCCACTGATGCTCCTGTGCCCCCAGGATGACAGCTAAAGGGCATGTTCTGTAGGATTTTCTGGCTCCAGAAGAACTCTCTGTCCCTGTCCTTCAATGCCCCAGAGTGCTGGTGCTCAGTGTCCCCTGTCTGCTTGTAACAGTTATTCTGTCCTCACCAAGTCGAGCCATTCCCTCTGGGAGGGTCTGAGTTTGGCTTCACATCCTCCTCTAGGAACTATGGCAGCTTCCCACGCCCACCACCCCCACCCTCACCCCCGGTGGGCCCACCTGTTGGCCACGATGCTGGGGAAATAGGCCTTCTGGTTCTCGTCCACCTTCAGGTCACTCTGGCAGATGAAGCGCTCCTGTTCCGCAAAGGCCCGGATGACACTGACCCCCAGCAAGGTCTCGTTGAAGTGGGAGTAAACCGGGGAGCGGCTGACGGATTCGAGGCGCTTCAGCTGCCGGGAGGAGGCCACGTAGAACCTCTGGGGGCACAGAATGGACCGGGGGTGAGTGGAACTGTCCCCATCCCAGCCTCCCGGGGCTGTGCTGGAAGAAGTCTGGACAGAAATGATGCCACCAGCAGGCAAATGCTGGAGCTGGGCTGCTCTTAGCAGGTGTCTCCACTCACCTGGTGAGTGCTGGCACAGAGCCAACAACAACGATGGCAGTGATGACAAACGTAACAGCTGACACTTAGGCAGAGCCCACCCTCTGCGGCCGTGTTTGAACTACTTTCACATCTATCAACTCAGTTAATCCTCACCCCAAACCTCTGAGGTGCTCATTCCTCTCACCATCAGGAAACTAAGGCACAAAGAACTTCGCTAACCTCGTCCCTAAGATCACGTGGCTGGCTAGGACATGGCAGAGCTGGGATTCGAACCCAGACACTTGGCTGCAGTGTGCCAACCTCTGTAATGTAGAGCCTCTCTGAAGCCACTGACTGCGGGGGTTTAATGGACCTGCTGGACACATTCTCTCATTTCTTTTTTCTAATCCTCACCCAAAGATGTGTTTCTTTATTGGTTTTCAGAGAGAAGAAGGGCGAGGAAGAGAGAGAGAGAGAGAAACAGCAATGTGAGAGAGAAACATTGATTAGTTGCCTCTCATACATGTCCTGACCGGGGATCAAACCCACAACCTTTTTGGTGTGGAGAACAACGCCCCAACCAATTGAGCTGCCCCGCCAGTGTGCTCATTTCTTTTGCATATGTGCTCAAGAGTGAGATGATACGTGTCTATTTAACTAAAAATACACATTAAAAAAAATCTCTTCCATAATCCCAACCCTCAGACAGGCAGTATTTTTTTGCCTCCTTTTCCAGTCATGCCCACACACATTTTGCATTTCATTTTATTACATTTCACATGGTTCAATACACATCACACAGGTGGGGTTAGTTAAAATGACCGTGTGCAAACACCACGATCCTCTGCCTAATTCACTTCCTGTGTGTTTCAGAAATAAAACTCATGGTGCTGCAACAGAGCCTTCCTAATTCTCTCCGTCAAGGCTGCATAAGATTCTGCCATGGAGACGCTCCATCGTGTGCTCAAGGTCCTGCTCCTGGCAGGTATCTGAGCTGCTTCAAATGCTGCATTTGGTCTGTTCTGTTCTTTGGAATTAGGTCTTTCCAGAACATTTCCAGCCAGGGTCTGACCACAGATGCTATTTTTGGTGTCCTCACCCATCACTGGCCACAGTGTGGCGGGGTCCAGGGCTGGCCTCCCTTAGGGACCCCACATGAGCGGCTCCGGTGCAGTTTGAGAATGGAGCCCTTCACAATTTCCTACCCTCATTTTGGGTTGCAGTTGCTAAGATCCCATCTAACCCTCCACCCCCAACCCCCAGCAGCTGTGCTGCAGCTAACCTTTAGGGGTAAGAAGGGACAGGCTGCCCTGTGGTCACCAGCACATGCTTTGGACTCAGACAGACGTGAGTAAACACCATTAGAGCCCCAACAAGCTCATCTGTCAACCGGAAACACAATCCCCGCTGCAGTTGCCTAAGAAACCAGCGATGCTGCCCGGCTATCACACGCCCCTTGCCCTGTCACCTCCTCGGGCTTGTTTCCTGCAGTACAGACGGGAACAGGGCTGGATATCAACAAACTCAGGGAACCGCCACACCAGCCCTGAGTGGCCCGCCTCTATATTTCTATTACAAGAGAGAAAAAACACACACCTATCTTGTTTAAGCTGCTGGTATTCACATCTCCATTATCTTCAGGGGGCTTAGGAACTAGAGAATTTCATAACATTCTTAAGGAAAGTTCAATAATAAAAGTATCTTTATAGCCATCACTTTTTTTTTCTTTTATAACTTACAACTACAAAACTAAAACTTATTAGAAAAAAAGTACATTTGGTTATCACAAGCTAAAAACCATCAGCTGAGGCTCTCGACACCACACCCACCGCGCCCCCAGCAAACCCTCCCCAGCTCCACAGGAAACCGGTGCGAGGGCCGAGCCCTGTGCTCACGGGAGCCCGACACACACAGGGCTTCTTCCAGACACCAACAGCCCACCTCTCACCTGGACGAAGAAGTAGATGAGGCCCAGGGGTGGGATGGTGACAGCAGCGATGGGAGTGGCCAGCAGGATGATGATGCAGGCGCCAATGACGTTGAACAGGGAGCCCATGAACATCTTGATGACCTGTGGGATCATGGAGTCCACCGTGTCCATCTCCTTGGAGAAGCGGTTCACCAGGTTCCCACTGGGCGTCCGCTCGAAGAAGCTCATGGGCGACGACAGGACATTGTGCAGCAGGTCCAGGTGCAGGCGGTGGGAGGCTAAGATGCCCCCGATGGACAGCGCCAAGGAGTAGCCAAACACATCAAACCCTGCAAACGTTCTCGCATGAGACTCCACAATGGGAGAGGGGCCAAGCTGGGGGCTGGGACGAGTGGCCATGCGACCATATGGATGAAGCAGGGCGGGGTCCCCAGCTAATAACAATAACAATAATAATAATAATAATAATACTGATAATAATGATGATGATAATTAATTGAGCTATTATTAATTGAGCACTTACTGTGTGCTAAGCACCATACTGAAGTTGTACAGGTATCTAATCCTTATGACAACTCTGTATAAATTAGATAACCACCCGTTTCACAGATGAGGAAACTGAAACTCGGGTGAATTTCTCCACCTTCAATATTCTCAGCCAATCAGAAGCAGAGATGGGGTTTAATCCCGGCAGCCTGCTCCCACGCATGCTCTCAGTCTGCAGGCCGTACTCCTCTAGACCAGCCCCGTCCGTCCAGTGGAAGCTTCTGTGATGACAGAAACATTCTACATCTGTACTGTCCAATGCAGTAGCCATGAGCCACACGTGGCTGCTGAGCACCTGAAATGTGGCTAGCGCACGGAACGACTGAATTTTTACTTTTATTTCAATGTAATGAATTGAAATTCAATAGCTACCCCTGGCCAAAGCCTACCAGTACAGGACAGCACAGCTAGAACAGACACTGCTGCTGTGCGGGCCCAGGTAAACATCACACTCTGTGCTGTTTATGATTATAATTTGGAGTCCACAGTCCTTTGCCCTACGAGGGCGTTGCAGGGACTGAGAAACTTAAGAAATCCGTGGGTGCTCTGCTGGGTTTTTCCAAAGCCATCTCCTAGAGTTCAAGGGGCGACTGTGGCTCCTCCAAACAAGCCACCGAAGGGCACCCGTTCTTTGCAGAGAGGCGATTTCAAGAGGCGGGACTCACAAATGACAGGCTCGGGAGCCAACACTGTCAGATCTTGTCTCTGTCACCTACCAGGTGTGGGGCCTTCCGCAAGTCACTTAACCTCTTTGCACCTCAGCTTCCCCATCTGTAACATGGGACAATACTTACAGCAATGTCAAAGGCAAGGGGCCTACCCAGCAATGTGCTTGGTGCACAGAAAGTGCTGAAGAATGTCAAATATGTGTATATTTATTGTACACACGATGTGCATAGGCTTTGAATGTGCATGTGTGTGTATATAAACAGCTTTTATGAGCACATAAACACATAGCTTATGTACTGTGTAGCATGTAGCAGAGTGGTTAAGAGCACGGGCTCCGAGCCGGACTGCCTCACTCAGTGCCAGCTCTGCCACCTATCAGCATGTGACTTAGGGCAACTTACTTAGTCCCTCTGGGCCTCAGTTTCTGCATCTCTAAAATGGGGGAAGTATTAGCTCCTACCTCATGAGATTGCTGCAAGGGTAAAACCAGTCAAAACACATAAATGTGTTTAGAACAGAACCAGGCACCAGGTAAGTGCTCAGTAAACACGAGCTGTTAGTATTAATGCTGTTGTGTTTGGGAACTCTCATGGGACCACAAGAAGGGTATACCGCAGGGTTTCTCAGCCTCTCACTGTCGACATGTGGTGCTGGATAATTCCGTTGTGGGATCTGTGCTGTGCGGTGCAGGATGCTTAGCAACATCCCTGGTCTCTAGACCCAGTAGCACCCTCAGAAGTTGTAACAACCAAAAGAATCTCCAGACATTGCCAAATGTCCCGGATGGGCCAACACTACATGTGCTAAGAATCCCCACCCTCAGACAGCAGGGAAAAGCACCCAGATGAAACTGTACAGACGCACCAAGGGGCAAGGGCCCTTGCCCATTAATGCTCCGGGTGGATTCTCTTCCTCAACTTTCCTCATGGGTAAAATGGGCACATTAGCGCTCTCCTCTATCTCCTAGGGCAGTGATGGCGAACCTATGACACGCGTGTCAGCACTGACATGCGTAGCCATTTCTGATGACACACGGACGCTGAGGCGGCCGCATGCCGAGGATGAAACATTTGCTGCTCCTGAGGATGAAACATTTGCGAAATAATGTTTTTTCCTCAAAGTGACACACTACCCGAGTTATGCTCAGTTTTTTGGCGAAGTTTGACACACCAAGCTCAAAAGGCTGCCCATCACTGTCCTAGGGCCACGTGAAACAAAGCATTAAATAACCATTCACGCCACAAATATCTGAGTGTTGACTGTGTGTCAGGTAACTGTTCTTCCGGGTTTGGCTTGGTTGGGGGTGGGGGGTAGGGGTCTAACAAGACTGAAAGGTAGTTCCAAATGCCAAAATCAGGTGGGGTGGGGGAGGGTGCAGAGGGGCGGCTCCCACCTTGAAAGAAGCCCAGGGCTCCATAGACACTCAGCCGGACTTTAGTGTGCTCCTGGGTCCCGTTGACGATGGGGTCATCAGTCCAGAGACTGAGCCAATAGTTGGAGGACAAGGCGGCAACGTGGTTACATAAGAAAAGGAAGATGCTCAGAAAGGAGATGAAAAGTCCAATGGCCTTCATGTAGTCCCAGTACACGGAGAGCTTGACCTGGAGCCAGGAAAAGGAGGCATTTTACACAACGCACCACACGCACCCAGGGTCCGCACCTGTTGTTCGGGCCCCACCTGTGCTCATATCTTCGACATTCCTCCTCCCCCCGCTAGTTATCGACAAAGAAAGTCCGCAGCAGACCAAGTCCAGGTCCCTGCCCTGCTGGGCTTGGTTTCAACAAGCTCCAGCCTCTTTCCTCGTGCGTGGCCTCGCTGTCTTGTCAAGCCTTTCAGGCGGAATTTTGGGTCATCAAGGTCATGTCTGAATTACAGGCTGGTTGAAAGGTAACAGTGAGGGATCAGAGCTCTGGTGTATAACTGCGTGCTTCCTTTTTTCTGTTTCCCGTTTCTGCTCTTCAAACTCAGAGAGCGGGAAGAGGGTGTCAGAATAAAGAGCACGTTGCACCACTTGGTTCCTCACAGCTGCGCTGCCTGCTGTCCCTGAATGACCCCGAGGGGCTCAGGGACCCCCCCCCCCCCCCTCACGAGCAGTGGGATGTGGCAGCGTGGGAGGCAGAAGTGGCCGGGTGGGCTGGACCCAGCTCCACTTTGGCAACTGACACCCCCTCCCCGTCTCCGTTTTCCCTGTGCATAAATACAAAATGCAGGCCATGCTGAGACCACCTTCTCTGGGGTGTGGGATTCACTGGGCCTGGCAGCTCTGGCCCTTCTTTCTCAAGTGCTCGATTCAGGGTCATTTCCCTGGCTCCCTGGAGGGTCAGTGAGCAAGGGGGGAGGACACACGACAGCCACCTCTGTCGTCGGCCGCAGGTGTGATGGCCACAGGAGGGGAGAGGCTGGGAACACAGGGTCCCAGGAGATTCTGATATGTCCAGTGCCCCACCCTCACATGGTACCATACCACCTTTCGTGGGTTGGTTATTTTTCTTTGTGTACTTATTTTAAAAACTCTATTTCCTATTCTTTAAAAAACCCAACCATAACCACATTTATTTTTAATAATAAATTCTGGCCCTGGCTGGTGTGGCTCAGTGGTTGGAGTGTTGTTCCGTGTACTGAAGGGTCTCAGGTTTGATTCCCGGTCGGGGCACATACCCAGGATTCAGGTTTGATCCCCAGTCAGAATGCATGGGTGAGGCAACTGATGGATGTTTCTCTCCCCCTCTCCCTTTCTCTCTCTAGAATCAATGAAAAATATATCCTCAGGTGAGGATTTAAACCAAACTTTGGATCACTGCCACAAGTGAAAAATGACTGACGACTGACCCTTGGACAATATAGATGACTGTAAAAAATATATATACAACTAAACTAGAGCTTTACACCCTCGCTGTTGATTACAAAGAAAAGTTAGCAATTGTTAGTGTGTCCCCAGAACTCCCATGTGATGGCGCTAGGAGCTGGGCCTTTGAGAGGTGATGAGCTCCATGAAGGTGAATGGATTACAAAAGTCCGTCTACAGAACCCCTCTCCTCTGCTCCCACAAAAGGAGGCCTCAGCGAGTGCCCAGCCCCTTCTGCCACGTGAGGACGTGGGAAGGAGATGGCCCTCCAGGAACCAGGAATGAACTAGGAAGTGGGTCCTCACCAGACACCAAATCTGCTGGTGTCCTGATCTTGGACTTGCCCATTAACGCTCCAGGTGTGAACAGTAAGTGTGTATTGTTTCCAAGCCACCCAATCTATCCTGTTACGGCAACCCAAACGAACTAAGACATGCGTTCAAGATGAGCTAGGTAACTTTCTCACTGGTGTACTAAGGGCTGAAAGAGAAATGAAAACTTCCTTTCATTTAATGTTCTTTAATATTCTTTAGCACCGTGTCTGCAATCACCTCACATAAATGGAACCCTGCATGATGGGCAACCCTGACTTAAAGCGACCAGGTTGCCTACCCCTAATGAGAGGCCCCCAGCAGCTCAAAGGAGGTGGCGGCAAAGACAGCAGAGACAATACATGACAACCCTGGAGCCGACTGCCAGGGTTCAAATCCCAGCTCTGCCACTCAGCTGCGACCCGGGTGAGTCACCTAGGCTCTCAGGCCTCGGTTTCCAGCATTTAAAACAATACCTTTATAGGCTCCTGTGAGGAAGACAGGAGTTAACATAAAGTCCTCTGCACGGCGACCAGCACACACTGGCAAGCCGCACACACCCGCCAGCGTCCTCATTCAGGGAGCCAGCCTCACCTGCCCTGTCTGAGCCTTGTCGGCCTCCATCATCTTCCAGGCGTCCTCCTCCTTGGCCCCGGCCTTCTGCAGCTCGGCAGTGCTGCTGTGGTGCCGGCTGGCGTCCCCGCTGTAGGAGGAGGAGTTGCTGAGCTGTCTGGGGAAAGCAAGGCACATGGTGTCAGCCAATGGAAGCCTTGGGCAGGGACAGCAGTCCCAACAAAGTACTAGTACTGACCAGTCCAAGCTCCTGATTTTACAGATGAACTCACAGAGGGTAGGGGCCCCATGAAAGAAGCGTTTCTTTACGCAGGCATTCTTCCAGCAGCATTTTCTTGCCACCAGTGGTCATCAGCTTTTGAGACCATCACAGATCATCACAGATCAGGTGACACAGGACTCTTTCCCCTCGAGGCAGTCCTGCTCCCTAGGGACTTACAGCATTGGGGAACGACATGGGGTGTGCGCGTGTGTGCGCACACGTACATAAGAACACAGGAACACCCCTCTCTCAGCCACGGCTCAGACCCACATGAGCAAAGGTGATGGAGTATAACCCATCCTGGTCACCGACTCTCCTGCCTTCTTGGTTTGCCTGCCTCGATGAAGCAAGCACCCAGGCTGGAGGTGCTGGGAGCTGGGAGCTAAGGGTGGCCGCCAGCCCGCGGTCAGTTAGGAAATGAGCAAGTGAGTCTTGCCAACAGCTGCAGGAAGCGGATCCCAGCTGAGCCTTCAGATAAGACCCCATCCTGGCCGACACCTCAGCTATAGCCTGTGAGAGACGCTGAGCAGAGGAGCCAGCTGAGCCACATCCGGAGCCCCCCAATACACAGAAACCAGGAGATGACAACCACGACGTTTGTGGTAATTTGTGATGTAGCAACAGAAAATGAATGCCCTGTGTTCTGCATGTTTCTGCTCCGTCTGCCCATGCTCTCTCCGGTCTGCATACCACCATCACCTGCCCCTGTTCCCAGGACCACCTGCAGGCACTGCCTCCTCTCGGCTGCTTCAGCCACCGTGACTGGTTATGCCGGCCGCCTGCCTGAACCTGGCAGCACCCTCATGCCCCCTGTGTGACTCTGGGTGTGGCGCTAAGGGCTTTACACACATACGTCCAGCTCCCCACCTCAATAGGTGCACCGACAAAGAAGGAAATCCTCCCATCTGTCCGTGAGCTAGAAATCTGAGTCCAGGAGGGTACTGTGCCCAGGGTTCTGAGGGCAGAGCTGCTCATGCCAATCTCCTTCCAGCCCCATTTCTGTGAAATGCCCCACCCCCACCCCCAGAAGAGTAGGTCCGGGCAGCCCCACTCGTCCAGGGATGACTGAGTGCTGGGGGCACAGGGCACTGTCCCCGGTGCTTCACAGGCACCGTATCAGGTAAGCCTTACTATAATCCTATGTAGCAAGTACACCGCAGACCCCATGTGACAGCTGAGGAAACTGAGGCACAGAGGTTAAGCAACAAAGTCCACGGAGTGAGGCTCCTCCAAATACCCAATGATCTCACCAAATGCAACCTCCTTTAAAGCGGCAAAGTGTAGAAGTTAGGGGAAGGGGCTCAGAGGCTGGACTTGGGCTCAAATCCCAGCTCAGCTTCTCTCTAGCTGTATAACCAGTGGGGAGCTCTGTTTGCTCATCTGTAAAATGGGAAGATGACAGTAACTACCTCCAGGTTCAATGGACTGTTCAATAGTGCCCTGCTGCATGGAGCTTGGCTAATGGGGCCAGGATGCGAGGAACCAGGCGGGGGCGGGGTGGAGGGGTGTCCTAATGGCACTGTGCTTGGGTCCTAATGGCGCATCAAACACAGCAGTTACTATTACTGTGACTAATTTTAATTGAATGCTGGTTCTTAAAGCCTCAACCGTCCAGGCCCCTCGGAGCGAATTGAGCAAAAATCCACACCATGTAGGGAACGTGGGTGTCAGACGTGCAGACTGATGGTTAAGTCACAAGGCCTGTGTGGATCGTGCCACCTGGGGGAACAGTGCCAGGCTCCCTCGTCAGGCCTCTGTGCTCTGGAAATGAGGTTCCCGGAGGATCTGGGGGGAGAGGGGGAGGCAGAAAGCCTCCACTTCCATGACCCTGGAGAGCTGAAGGCCTTTTCTGGTAGGTGGAGCTGAGCCACTGGCACCCTGTACCTCCTCTCTCCCCACAGGCGGGCAGAAATGTGGTGCCTCCCTCGCTGTGCTTACCTCTGCGGTTGCTTCCTCGCAGCGTCCGTCACCACCATGCCATTCTCCATCTGCTTCGTCTCTTTCCCTGGACCGCTCATGCCTGCTAATCCTGGCAGAAGACAGAGAAGGGGTAATCATGGTTTCAAGAGCTAATGCCACAGGCAAAGATGAGGAAAACCTGTCGCTTGGGAGGGAGATGGCAGAAAAACCTAGCCTCCAGGAAGCTCAAAAAGCAAGACCTGCCTTGTGGGGCCACCAACAGGCTCCCGGCGGGGGAGCAGGAGCTAACTACTAGTTCCCTTGGGGCAGGGGTGATGCTTTGCGAGGGCCCCATTAGCTGAGGGTGTTGGGCCTGAGCAGGTGCCCTGTGCCAGCAGCAATGGGTACAACCCAGCTCAGCTGACAGTGCCCTGCTGCATGGAGCTTGGCTAATGGGGCCAGGATGCGAGGACGCAGACAGGGGTGGGGGGCGGGGGGCACAGCCCTCTGGTCCGAAAGCAGGGGTGATATTCAAAATAAAAGGCAACCCGCTTTGACAGAGGCACCAGCCAATCAGGTCCCAGGGGTACCTTGTCGTGCCAGGAGTTAACCCTTTGGCTGCCTAATCACAAGGTAGTCCAGAAGGTCCGGGGTAGGGGGTACCCGGGGCGGTGGCTTCCCCAACTGTAAGGAAGTATTTTAATAACTGATACGGCCACCATAGGCACCAGCCGATATCCACCCAATCCCAGGAGGTACCCACCCATCGCTCTAATCACTGTAACCTCGACAGTGACGCTAACATTTATCAATGGGGTGGTGGCGGCTGTGCTGTGCTGAAATACATTGTCCCCTTTCATCTCCCCAACTACTCGGCGAGACACTGATCACCCCAACTCCCCTCTGATGCCCTTCCTCTGGTGCTGGGGGAGAGCGTAAGAGACAAGCACGATGGTAGGGCCCCACAGGGATGACCCCAGAAGAGGAGGGAGGGATGCGGGAGAGAAGTCTCAACAGGGGATCGATACGCAGCCAGGGCGACCCTGGGAACATGCTGCTGAGACATGCGCAGAAGCAGGATCCAGAAAGGCCGGCTCTCTGGGGTGACGGCCACGGGAAGACAAGGAAGACAGAAGCTGGGGCTCATTCCTGGGGTGAGGGGGAGTTCCACGCCGATTCTCAATCCTGGCTCCGAACCCACCCCCGGGGGTGCCCAGGGCAGGGGCCTGCACTGGCTGCGCAGGGAGACGTGGTCCCGTCCCGTGCCGGGTCAGAGCACAGCCGGGTGGGGCGTGCTCTCTCACTTCCTGGTTGCGTGTCCCGGGGAAGTGACGCACCTCTCAGCCTCACCTTCACATCTGTACAGCGGGAGTAACACAGCTCCCGCCCGCAAAAGCAGGAAGTGATGAGCTGAGCGTGGCGCTCGGTAAGTCTAAGGCCACTGTGTGCTCGTCACCGGCACTTTAAACGTGCCCTACAGAGTTCTGGCACCCGGCCAGGACTGAGAATCGCTGCTTCGAACATTTTCCTTGCTGTCAGTGCCTTTGCTTTTAATTAAAAATAGAAACTAAACAAGCAAAAAGGAAGCGTGGCAACAGGCAGGCCGTCCATGCGGCCGCATGCAGCCAGTGCGCCTGAGCCTGCACAGCACGCGGCCCAGGCCGGCCTTGATCGGCTGCCTCTGTGCAGGGGCGGGGCTGCTGAACACATGCCGAGACCCCAGTCCTGAGGGCGGGTGCTTCAGAGAGCCTGGCGGTGCTACCTGGCTGTCCAGGCCGCCCTCTGTAAGCCGCAACCTCCTCTTCTCCTGCTCCTCACTCAGCACCAGTCCCAAGACTAGGCAGGAGCCCCCACAGTGGCCTCATGTGGCCGCCTCCCATCTCAGCCCAATTAGCACACAGGGGGATACGCCCACTGGGGCGGCTGGAGAATTCTCCTCTGCCAGGGGAGGGACTGAGAGTCCATGAAGGGCACTGTGATCATGTGTGGGCCCACCGTCCCATCTGCCTTCTCCCCAGAGGATTAGCCCCCCCCCCCCCCCCCCGCTTCCTGTGGTCTTGGCAGACTCATTCATCAGGGTGCCCCTGGCGTCCCCAGCCAAGGAGGGGAGGCTGCCTAAGGCCAGCCCATCAGAACCCCTCTCCTAGGACAATGGCCCCCCAAGGACCAAAGAAAGACCCAACTGATTGTCCCAAAGAAGTCTCATCCCCAGCGTTCCCATCTCCTGAGTCCTGTTGTCCGGGCTTGCCTTTGGTTTCTGAGCTACCTGGGGTCCTTCCAGTCAACACCTTGTTGTTAAGCGGCTGGCCCTCAGCCTGCTGCTGGCCCTCAGGGTGGGCACCTCTCTGCCTGGACCTGCAACCACACAACCTGGTCACAGAAGGCAGGAGGTATGGGTCTGCTCCAGCGCCAGTCAGGCCTTCACATCTCCAGGGAGAGGGCAGCCTCGCTGGCTGCAGTTCGGCTAGAGGGCATCCCTCCGCCGGGCGCCCACAGCCGCCTGCATCGCTTCGCCAGTGCTCATCCCCTGCACTGTGTGGCCTGCCAAGGTCCCGCCCCGGCCCGGAAGGTCTGAGTGGCATAATAATTAAATAATCGGTCCTAATCAAACTGTTGACATTCACGGTCCATCTACCGTGTGCCAGGCCTTGCACAACCAGGATCTCCTTCAGGGTGTGCTGGTCACTCACGGTCACCTAACTGATGAGACAGTAAGCTGGGCCGCGGTCTCCCAGCCGAGGAGCGGGAGAGCTGGAGATTCTAACTGTATCCCAGGTGCCCACCGGAAAGCCTGGGACGGAGCAGGTGCCCAGTGACTGTTTGCGGGATGAACAAGGGAAGGGGTGGGAGAGCAGCCGCTCCAGGGCCCCGCGCGGGCGTGCAGCAGCAGGGCCAGTCCGTCTACAGCCTCGTGCTGCAAGCGCAGGCAACTCCACCCCACGCGCCACTGACCTTCCTCCTCCTCGTCCACCTCTTTGCTGCCTGGGAATTCACAAGATCCAAGAAAGTGTTAAGAACCGAGGCAAAACACCCTCCCTAAGCCCCCATTTAAATGCCCAGAGGGGATGGATGGGTGTGTTCCCTTAAGGGTGAGGGGCAAGGATGGCTGAGGAACCTGCTGCATTTGTGCCTCAGTTTCCCCACCTCACATGTTCGGGGGGAGCGGGGGGTCCCTGAGAAGCACGCTGCACGAGGCCAACCCCTTTCTCTAAAAGCTATAACCGTGAGAGTTTAAACATAGAAAGGGCAGACCAACCTTCCATCTTCACAGCCGTTTCGCGGCAGCAGAGGGGAAGAAAAGTATTACAGCGGGCGGGCAGGGCAGGGCAGGCAGGGCAGGGCCGGGCAGGGCAGGGCAGGGCAGGCCTGGCAGCCAGGAGGCAGCAGAGGCCGCAGCTCCAGCTCACAGCCTTTAGTTCAGTTCCGACAGGACTCAAGAACCTCCCTCTGAGTCCTAGTTGGTTTGGCTCAGAGGATAGAGCGTTGGCCTGTGGACTGAAGGGTCCCGGGTTCAATTCCAGTCAAGGGCACATGCCCAGGTTGTGGGCTTGATCCCCAGTAGGGGGTGTGTGCAGGAGGCAGCCAATCAGTGATTCTCATCACTGATGCTTCTCTCTCTCCCTTCCTCTCTGAAATCAATAAAAATATATTTTTAAAAAACCCAAAAAACAAAAATCACCTTCCTCTGAGCCAGCTGCACATGGAGCCGAGAAGTGGGGAAGAGAAGGTAACTTGGCTCAGGAATCATCTCGGAACCTCCCAGGCTAGGACGGGGACCCCTTCTCGGGGTTCTCACAGCCTCCCACGCTTGCCTCCAACATCAAGATGTCCCTAATTACTTAGTGTGTCTCCCCATTGGACTGTGGGCTGGACTGGGTTTACCCACGGCTCTACCCCAGCACCGGAACATCCAATGGCGTGTGAGTTTTTGCAGGAGGTGCCCTGCACAGTTCAAGGGGCACCATGCCACACAGTGGCTCCAGTGCCAGGCAAACCACAGGCACGCTGAGCCACTCACTGGACGGGCAGGTGACAGATGAACCAGTGAGTGGCCACGTGAACGAGCAGCGCTGACCCTGCCGTGCCGGAGGGGCATCACGTCGGCCACAGCGGGGCCATCGCAGAGCCCGGACCCCCAGAGCCGGCTTCTACACCCGCCCTGAGAGAAATGGTGAAATCAGCTTGTTTTGTTTTCAAATCCGGGCTTTTTATGCAGCTGGGTTAATGTCCAAAGCCCAGAGACCTATACAGACTTGCACAGGGCATGACCTCAGCAATCAACGGGAAGTTCATTCACTCACTTAGCACGTTTACTGAGTGTCTACTATGTGACAGTCATTGTTCCCCGTCCAGAGGGAACCAAATAGTCCTCATGGAGCTCAAATGCTAAGGGGGAGAGAGACACAATAAACTAGCAGATCCAGAATTTACTACAAAGAAAACACTACAAAAAATAAAATAAAATAAAGCAGGGTAGGGGGGAAACCAAAGATGCCATGAAATAGTGATTCTTGTTATTTTTTTAAGCAAAGACAAGAAACGTGTAATTCAGAGACTGCTCCCTGAGTGTGCCTAAGCACCAGGTTGGGGGCTGTGACGTCGACAAGCCGGGGTCGTCCCTGCCCCTGAACCACTGTGCGCTGCCTGGGCGGTGCGCTCAGCCCGCTGCTGGCCCTCAGGGCGGGCACCTCTCAGGCTCACTGTTTATCCCAGCAACACTGCCTTTACTCAAGAAGGTTCTGGAACTCCGCCTGGGCAAGGGCCAGCGGGCTAGCCTCCCTCAAGGGGAGGATCCGAGTCGCTGCTCTACAATCAACGCCTCACTTTTGACCAAAAACGGAAGTGACTGGCTGCATCCCTGAACCGCCCCCTCCACTGGGCCCGGAAGGTCCTTCACACTCCAGAGAGGAAGAAATCGGCCCCTGAGGGCAGCAGGGAGGAATGTGCTCCTGGTACGTGGACTCTCCAGCGGCTGTTGGGCCTTTGCGATAGATTTTTGTAATACAGGGAGGCGCTCTTGATCTGATGTTAAAGAAAAAATACCTAAGAAGAAGAGGGGCAGGAGAACTGATGGAAAGACAGACGGGTGGGAAGGAGGCCCAGGCCAACACAGCCCCTCCCTCTCTGTGGTGGGAGAGTGGGAGGCGGCGGCTTCTTGCAGTTTGCTGTTGTCTACAATGAGCCCATAGTGATTTTCTAATCAGTACAGAGAAAAGCAGCAATCATTTGTGACAGGGGGAAAAAGAAACTTCAAACAAGGTTCTGAGAAGTGGACACGCTGTTGGAATCAAGGTCTTTCTCCCAAGAAAACCAGGGGAGGGTCTGGGCGGCCTGACGTCGGCGCAGCGTGGGTTTCTCGCCGTCCCGTGGGCCGCGTGATGCTCTGCGGCCAGTGGGCGGAGGAGGTGTGCTGTGCACTGCAGGGTGTTTAACAGCATCTCTGGTCTCTGCCCACTGGATCCTGGGAGAACCCACCCCCCAGTCCCAGTTGTGACAGCCAGATGTGTCTGCAGACGTTGCCAAGTTCCCCTGAAAGGCACCAATGTTCCCTGGTGAAAACCACTGCTCTGGTTTTAGGTTCCTAATAAAGGAACCAGAGCAAATAAAAAATGTTCTTCACCTTCCAGGTACAAAGGTTTCGAGCCAATTTGTAAATCTCTTCGCGACCAAAAAAAAAAAAAAAAAAAAAGTTTCCTAGAAATTAGCATAATGAATGTCCCTGGGGAGGAACATCTCCCCACCCCAAGCCTGGCTCCTGTTACATCTCCCCCTTCCCTATCCCGATAAGATAAGAAAGAACCCCCAAACCACATTCCACCCCCCACCCCCACCCCACGCCTGGGTGTTCTAAAAAAGACAACGAGGGGGAAAAGTTTCCCTTTAGGTGGAGCCAAGAATGCGGTTCAAATAAATCCAAGGTCACTGGCACTTGGAGCTGGCTAAGCGAGACTAGACCCTGATGCTGAGCCTTATCGCTGGGCCTTCCAGGGAGGGAGAAAGAGAGGGGGGCCGCCCAGTGTGATTTTAGACACAGGGGCAGAGGACTTCTGTGTCCCACGTGGCAGGAGGCTGGGTGGCTGAACTGGGCAAGTGAGCCCACAGAGGTGCTAGGGGGGTGCATAGTAGCTGGCGTGCACCAAAGAGAGAGAGAGAGAGAGAGAGAGAGAGAGAGAGAGAGAGAGAGAGAGAGAGAGAGAGAGAGACACACAGAGAAGGAGAAATTGGCAGCGTCCCATGTTCTGCAAAACTGCTTTGGGTATGCCTGCAGCTGGGGAGGAATGGGAAAAAAGCCATCTGTGGCCAACAGAGTGTAAGGACATCCCCTGCTCACCTGGATAGAGGCGGAGAGGGACCTCATTCTGGGGAAAAGACTCAGTGTAACCAACGCGTGCTGTTTTGAAAGCACAGAGGGTTATTTTCGCCTAACTGGAGCCACCAAGCAGGTTGGTGAAATAAAGTGGTCTCGAAGTAGCCCCCACCCATCATGTAAAACTGTGGTGTGACTCGGGCTCAGAGGTAGGAGACTTTGCAGCAAGAAGAAAACAGGCTAGACTTAAGGCAGAACTTTCCAACCACAGGAGCATGAACATGTAGAAAGTCATTCCAACCAGGGAGTTTAAAAGCTGAAGGGAGGATCAGCTATCTCATACTGGGGGGAAAAAAAAAATACACACACTTTTAAAACTAGGGTGCATAGTGGCACTATTCATAATAGCCAGAGAGTGAAACCAACTCAAAATGTTCAACTAGTAAATAGATAAATAAAATGATGTGGTGTGCTCGCACAATGGAATATTATTCAACAATCAAAAAAATGAAGTCTGAACCTGGCCAGGTGGCTCTGTTTCCGTACACCAGAAAGGTTGCAGGTTTGATCCCTGGTCGGGGCGTGTACAGGAAGCAACCGATTGATGTTTCTCACACCAATGTTTCTCTCTCCCTCTCTCCCTCCCTCCAAAAATCAATGAAAACATCCTTGGGTGAGGATTAAAAAAAAAAAAAAAAAAAGGAAAGAAATGAAGTCTGAGACGTGCTACCACAGAGATAAACCTTGAAAACATCGTGCTGAGTGAAGAAAGTCAGTCCCCCAACTCCACATTACAGAATCCCACTCTAATGAAATGTCCAGAGGAGACAAATCCATAGAGACGGCGAGTAGATTCGTGGTTGCTAGGACTTGGGGGCCTGGGAGGAGATGGGGTGTGACTGCTACTGGTTCGAGGTTTTCTTGAGGGCTGATGAAAATGTTCTGGAATTGACTCTGGGTAAGGGCTGCTCAGCTCTGAGTATAAAAATTACTGGACTGCACACGTTCACTGGGCGAATGGCATGGTATGTGAATCACATCTCAATAAAGCACTAATGAAGAACCACCAGGACCTCTGTGGCAAACTCTAAGTCAGAGGGGTGAATGAGCTTCCACCCCAGGCAGACCCGGAGGCCACTGAAGGGGCAGAGGCCTGGAAACGCGGAGACCAGACCTGAGATCCCACCCCACCTGCAGCCACGGGGTGTCCTCAGGCAAGCTGCTTCCTCTCTCTGACATGCAGCGGCTTTCCACTGCATTTAGACCAAGCCCAGGCTCCTTACCCTGACGCTCTGGAGGGTGACCCCCTCACCAGTCTCACCTCCCACCCCCACTCCTTGCCCACCATGGTCTGGACACACTGGCCTCCTTTTTGTTCCTTAAACAAACTGAGCAAACAAATGCCTGAGGCCTTTGCACTTGCTGTTCCCTGTGTCAGAACACTGTTCCTCACACCTCCTTGCTGGCTCCTTTCCATGCCAATGTCACTTCCTCAGAGGGCTTCTCTGACCACCCTGCCTGAGTGGCTGCTGTGCCACCCTGCCACACCCCAGCACATTATTCTGCATTTTTAAAATTCATACCACTTAATGCTGTATGAAACCATCTATATGTGTTGATCTGCTTATTGCCTTTCTCTCCCACTAGATACTAAGCTCTATGAGGACAGGGATTTGTCTATACATTGCTCACTTCTGTTTCTCCAAAACCTAGGACAGTGCTGTTATGTGTCCCCTCTGTCCCCCGGCCCGCCCCCCCCCCCCCCCGAAATACCTCAGAATGTGTCTGTGTTTGGAGATAAGGTCTTTGCAGATATCACTAGTTAAGATGAGGTCATTAGGGTGGGCCCTGATCCTATATTAGTGGTGTCCTTATAAAAAGGGGTATATTTATGCCTGGCCAACATGGCTCAGCAGTTGAGCGTCAACCTATGAAGCAGGAGGTCACGGTCAATTCACGGTCAGGGCACATGCCCAGGTTGCGGGCTCCATCCCCAGTGTGGGGCGTGCAGGAGGCAGCCGATCAATGATTCTCATCATTGATGTTTCTGTCTCTCTTTACCTCTTCCTTCCTCTCTGAAACCAATAAAAATATATTTTTAAAAAACAAAATAAAAAGGGGTAAGTTTAGAGACAGACACACAGGGTGAACACCATATGAAGATGAAGGCAAATAGGGTGATGCTTCTACAAGCCAAGGAATGCCCGAGTTTCACGCAAACCCCAGAAGCTGGAGAGAAGCATGGAACAGACATTCCCTCACGGCCTCAGGCGGAGCCCGCCCTGCCGACAGCCTCACCTAAGACTTCCAGCCGCCAGAACTGTGGGACAGTACATTTTGGATGTTTAAGCTACTGTCTGTGGTACTTTGGTATAGCAGCCCTAGGAAAATAATACGAGTACCTGACACATAGTAGGTGCTCAATTCATACCTCTTGCTTGACTAAGTCAATAAACAGTAAGTAGCTTCCTTAGCGATCAGCCCCTTTCACAAAGCCTGGGACCCACCTGCTCCCGACATAGAAGGGACGAGATTCTTTAGCCCCAGCTCCCTCACCAGAGACCTGGGAGTAGTAACTCCACCTCCCTCACGAGCTGTTAGGAGGATTCAGCAAGATGACTTCTGTGAACAGAAGCGCCAGGAAGCGCTCCACATCACAGACATTCAGTGACAACTCTGCCCGGGGAGCGTGTGCGGCACCCCCGTGACCCTGCCCCTGAACACAGGCTATCGGAGACCTGTTTGGGGACCACGTGTACAGCAAACACACTGCACAGGCTCAGGAAGTCTGTAATCAGCTGCTGGAAGAGCAGACAGGGTAGGGCAGTTGACCTCTGTGTAGTTCCACTCCTTTTAGCAACAGCTGAAACCAAAGCCGAAAGGCATCGGATGACTGCTCCTCGTTCACAAGGCCGGAGCTCGGGGCCAAGGTGAGCGGAGGCTCCCCTGAGCGGCCAGTCTGACTGACAAAACACAGGGCAACCGGCAAAATGCCAAACCAATCCCCTGGCTTTTGCACCGCAGGGTAAGGGAGAACAGGACTCTTAAAAATCTTGCCCTGTCGGCTTCAAGTAAGGACGGGTGAGGTCCCAGCCCAGAATCCAAAAGGTGCCTCCGAGGCTGTCCCTGCTCTGAGGCCTGGCCTGGGAGGGGAGACGGGGAGGAGCAGCTGGGAAGGAGGCAGGTCTGTCTCGACCTGGCAGGTGCCAAGGGCATGGGGGTAAAAGAGAGGCAGCAGCTGCCATTTACTGACGACTCGGTGCAGGGGCTTCACATACCGGGGCACATTAAAGCGGCATCTGGTGCTGTAAGGCTGGTTCTGCTGTTATACTGCTTTATCAGTGGGGAAACTGAGGCTCAGAAGGGGTTTGAGGTCACACAGAGCAGCAGCTGGTAAGAGCAGCAGCTGGGATTCAAACCAGGTCCTGCCAACTGCACGCCTGCACGCTCAGCCACCTTGCCTCATCTGTGTTAAGCCACATACCCAGGCTTCTCAGCCTCGTGGGAGCCAGGAGGACTGTAATTATCACTGTCCCTATTTTTGTCACAGGGACCCTGAAGCTCAGGAGGCCCACAGCCCATCACAGAAAGTATCGGGACTAACGCCCGGGTCCGATGACCAGGCCGTAAGCACTGGGACCCCTTCTCAACTCAGCCTAAAGGGTCCTTCCAGGTGATTCCTGAGGGGGCCTGGCCCCACCCCTGCCTGACGCCCCACCCCTGCCTGACGCCCTGATGAGTGGCCCAGTGGCTGATGGAACCCTGCAGGGGACAACTGGAGCCCTGCAGGCGCCCCCATCCCTCCCACCCACCGCCCCTCCATGCTGGAGGCAGCACACCACCCTACCTTCGTCCTGCTCCGTCTGCTCCTGTTCGGCGCTGGAGTACGTGCGCAGGAACTCGGCGAAGGCCCCGTCCCGGGCCAGCAGCTCCTGGTAGGAGCCCATCTCGGAGATCTTGCCACCACTCATGACGATGATGACATCCACCTGTGACAGGTAGCTGATCCCATGCGTGACCAGGAGCCGAGTCTGCGGGCAAAGTGGAGACCGGGTGAGTCGGCACACACGTGCGACAGGGAATCACCCCGCACCTGGGACAATTGTGGGTGCTTCCATTCAGCACCTGTGCCAGCACCTGGGGGAGGAGGGTGGTGGTAACAGGGAAGGACTCAGAGATCCTGCTCCAGATTCCAGGGAAGGGGAGAAATGAACGACTTGAGTAAAACTAGGTGCTGGACGGTGACACAGCGCCAGGGGGCGGGGCACTGATGTGGGATGAGCGGTGCAATTTTAGTGAGGTGATGGGAAAGGCTATTTCTGAAGAAAAATCTGAAGGAAGGGAGGGAACCAGGCACATGTAGACAAATAAACAAAGGGCTCTGGCCCTGAGCAGTGGTTAGAGCGTTGGCCTGTGCACCGAAGGCCTGCGGGTTCAATTTCCAGTCAAAGGCACGTACCTGGGTTGCAGGTTCAGTCCTGGCCCTGGTCAGGGTGAGTGCAAGAGGCAACCAATGGGTGTGTCTCTCTCACATAGATCTTCCTCCCTCTCCCTCTCCCTCCTCTCTCTCTCTCCCCCCCTCCCCACTCTCCGCCCCTTATTTCCCTTCCACTTTCTAAAAATCAATGGGAAAATATCCTTGAGAGAGGATTACCAACAAAAAGGACTCTGATGCAAAACAATTTGCATGCAATGGCTTCATTTTTTTAAGTAACCACCCATTCCCACGCCCCGCCCCCCCCCCCCCACCCCAACTATAAAATTTGTAAATGTGTCTATCTTTACCTGATGATCTGAATGTTTGGGGAGACACTCATCAAACCACCTGAGTTGACAAACTTTTCCTTAAAGGGCCAGATGGTAAACATTTTCAGTTCTATGGGCCCTCCAGCCACTGTGGCAACGAGTGGCTCTGAAGTGGTAGCATGATGGCAGCCATGCACAGGCGTAAACAGAGGGGCTGCTGCGCTCCCAAACTGACGCTGATATTGAAACATGTCACCAAATTATTATCTTTCTTCAGGTGTTTTCCAACAACTTAAAAATGTAAAGGGCCGGATGAAACAGAGCAGGCCAGGGTCTGGCCCCACCCTTGAGAGAGGAGCTGGGTGCAGAATAAGGGAGGACCATTTTTTAAAATTCTACACACACTCTTTGTATTCTTTAATTCTGTATGACTTCAATAACAATTTTTTTACTCAAGAATTATGTCTGTACAGAATTTGTTGTGGTGTGTATGGGAATGCTTCAATAGGCAAGTGGCAAAATGCTCACTAAATATGTGCGCAACATGATAACCCTATCAAAGCGCTTACACACAAAACAAAAAGACGTGAAATACAAAAACCCCTAAGCGGTGCGATGATGCCTAATTGCTTTGTACTTTTTCACGTTTTTCCGAATCCCCTATACCTGTGGTCGGCAAACCGCGGCTCGCGAGCCACATGTGGCTCTTTGGCCCCTTGAGTGTAGCTCTTCCACAAAATACCACGGCCTGGGCGAGTCTATTTTGAAGAAGTGGCGTTAGAAGAAGTTTAAAAAATTTGGCTCTCAAAAGAAATTTCAATCGTTGTACTGTTGATATTTGGCTCTGTTGACTAAGGAGTTTGCTGACCACTGCCCTAGACTTTTCCCACTGGGCATGTTACTTTTTTAATCAGGAAAAAAAGAACAGAAAGAACCAGTACTCCCACGCCCAAATTCCCTCTTAAAAAAATAAAATAATAAAAGAGGATCAGAGCCATTCCCGATTGGGTTGGGGTGTTGTGGCCGTTTTTCTGCTCCAAACCTCTGTCCCGCGGCCTGCGCTCACTTTGGAAAGGAAGGGAGAGCTGCCTGCTCGGTCCCAGGGGACCTTGGGGAGGGATTTCTTTCTCTGAAGGCACCATCACTGCTAAATCAGGAAGAGGGGGGCCTTTTCTGGCCAAGTGGAGGCAATGACTTCAAGTCAGGGCCAAGGACTTCCCCCATCCTGGGAAGGGTTCCAAGGGAAGCATTAGAAAAGTGTTCTTAAGTCCAATTAAAAAAAAAAAAAAACAAAAAAAAACGCCGGGAAGTGAAGGAGTCCCAAAGCAGACACATTCCGACAACCAAAGCACAAAGAGCCAGGCCTCGAGCCCTGCCCCTGCCCCTTCCGCAGGTACCTTGTTCTTCAGCATCCCCTTGGGACCGATCACATGTTCAAATATGTGCTTTCCCACGTGGGCATCCACCGCCGACAGCGGGTCATCGAAGAGGTAGACGTCGGAGTCACAGTACACGGCCCGGGCCAGGCTCACGCGCTGCTTCTGGCCCCCAGACAGGTTCACGCCCTGGGGAGACACACGGCAGAAAGCGGGTTTGCTGGGAAACCTCAAGACATGCAGGGAGGGCAACCTGCGTGGGATTCAGCAGACCCGGGCTGGAGACCCCGAGGGCTGCACCCTCCTCTGGCTGTGTAGAGCAGAGGCATGAGATTGCACCTGCACTACTGCGGGTTCGCGTCCCAGCACAGGATTAGCCTCACCTGTAAAACAGGTAGAAGACCTGAGCCTCCAGGGAGCTGCTGAGTGGAGACCCAGGACAGAGTGGGTGTTTAGCAAAGAGTGACACTGAACAATGTTGGCCACGAGAAAGGCTCCTGATCTTTGAGTCTGATGGAAAGCACCAGAACATGTGGCAACACTATCATTACTGCTATAACTGTTTTTGTTTTTTTTTTGCTGTTGTTAATCCTAGCCTGAGGATTTTCAATTTTCCATTGATTTTTAGAGAGAGTGGGAGGGGGAGAGACAGAGAGAGAAAAACATTGATGTGAGAGAGACATCTATTGGTTGCCTCCCCAACAAGGGCCAGGGATTGAGCCTGCAACTGAGGTGCGTGTCCTTGACCAGAATCGAACCCGGGACCCTTCAGTCCGTAGGCTGACGCTCTATCCACTGAGCCAAACCGGCTAGGGCTACTGTTGTTGTTATTGTTAACAGCTAATGGTTTTTGAGAGCTCACTCTGGATCTAGCACGCACTGGTGAAGCCACACACAGTCCAGGCAGGCTGCACCCTGGGGGCACTGGGACCCAGCCCCACTCACTAGCAGGAAAGGTTCCAATTTCTAATTCTCACAAGAGCACCACATGGGCCATACAGCAGCAGCCCTGTCCCTCCCAGGACAGGTAACCCACTGTCATTTCCATATCTGGCTGGGAATCAAAGTGGACACCCACTGGGTTAGCTTCCACCCTCCCTGAGAGATGCCCTCCATCCCCATGCACTGAGATGGTGTCCTGGCAGCCAGGGTTTTCTGCTTGGTCCCTCTGGCCGCAGCTTTCTGGTCCAGGGGCAGATACGAGACCTGAGCTAAGCCAATCATATTCTCTTCCTCCAGATTCTGGTGCTGGGACCCAGACAAGGAGAGTTAGGAGTCACCAAGTGGCACATAGAGGCACTTAAAAAAAAAATAAAGAAAGGAAAGAATAATAATTTCAAAAAGCTGGTTGGCAGATTTCCCTCTAATGAAATAAATTATTCATCAGCTAAGAAAGCTGACTGAGCCACTGTCTTGTAACTGAAAATGGACAAGAAAGCTCTTTGGTGCTGCTGTGGAACATTTGCATTTGCCTAGTGCACACCAGGTGACCACCAGGGGGCGCTAAGACAAGCTGGCCAGTCGGTAAAGCATGTGCAAAGGCCTGGAGGTGGGAAGGGGTTCAGGCAGGTCACTTAGCTTCTCCCTACCTCCTTTTCCTCAACCACTAACGGGGGAAACAGTAAATCCCATCGCACAGGCTTGTGTGAAGATAAAATATGTATAAAATGTGTAGCACTGTATGGACTAGTGCCTACTCCGTAGTAAATGCTCAAAGTATTAGCTATTTTATTATAACTGTTTTGAAAAGAGACTGCGAACATCTGAATCACTGACACCCCTCCTCCCTGTCTAGTGCCCTTTGTCGTGGGACTTTGCAGTCGCATGACTACAAATGTAGAGTGCACTTCCTGGTCCCTTGTCTTTGGGTTCAACCAAGTGACCTACCCACTTTGTGGTGGAAAGAACAGTGAGCTTTAAGGGACATCACATTACTTTTTGTTCTCTTGGGCTCTCACCATGAGAAGAACTTTCCCCTGGGGAGCGGCTGCCCCCTCAGCCTAGGCCCCAGAAAGAAGCCGTGTGGGGCATCCTGGGCCAAACCCAGCCTGGAGCCAAGCTCAGCTGGCCTGCAACATGGAGCAGAGTTGCCCAACTGAGCCCAGTCTGGGTCAGCCAATCACAGTCAACTCACACACCCACAAGTAGGGAATAAGTGTTGAACATCATAAGTCACTGAGATTTTTTGTGATTGTTACACAGCAATAACTGACTGTTACAGGGGCCATGATGAAGACATACTGACCTTCTCACCAATCTCCGTCCGGTCCCCGCTGGGCAGGATTTCCAGATCTGGGAGGAGGGCACAGGCTTCTATCACAGACTTATAGTACCTTTCCTGTAGCTGGCGTCCAAAAAGGATGTTTTCTCGGAGAGAATCATTCTGAATCCAGGCCTGCTGGGGGACGTAGGCCACTGAGCCCTACATGGCAAGCGGAGAAGAAAGCAAGAGACAGGGAGACGTACTTGGTTAACAAGATAGCAGCCAGCTCACCACATGCCAGAAAGGGCCTCCTTCACAAGTGACTGCATCACACCCATTGTTTCAACAAGAGGTAAACTGAGTCACAAAGGACAACGGATGCCAGAGCTGAGATCAGAACCCACACTGACCAACGTCGGGAGTTCAAGAATCAAAATCCTCATTGGTGAGATTATAGTTATGCATTTAGTAAATATTCACTGAATGCCTCCATCAGTGGACTAAAATGCCTCCCAAGAATGGGAAATTATCGGTTACAAAAATTACTGATTACAGTTGTGGTAAATGCTAAGAGAAAAACATATGAGACCTTTAAACAGTCCTTCAAAAAGAAAGACCTAGTTAGGAACATCAGGAAAGCATGTCTTGAGGAAATTTCCTTGATGAAATTTAAGCAAGGACTTCTGTATCAAAATCGTCCATTTCAAAAGCTGTTGTGTCTTTCTTTCCACATAATATAAGGCAGGGGTCCTCAAACTTTTTAAACAGGGGGCCAGTTCACTGTCCCTCAGACTGTTGGAGGGCCGGATTATAGTTTAAAAAAAACTATGAACAAATTCCTATGCACACTGCACATACCTTATTTTGAAGTAGAAAAACAAAATGGCAGAAACACCCGCATGTGGCCCGCGGGCCGTAACTTGAGGACGCCCGATATAAAGTATCAAGAAGGCCATGAGAAGAGGGCTAGGCATTCCCTTACCGGGCAAAATAACCATCACAAATAAACCTTTAACCTCGTCAAACCAAATACTCAGCGCACCCTCAAATTCCAGATCCATCCTTTTTTTATTTAAAAGCTTTTTCCTTTAAAGCTGTGGTCCTCAACTTGGAGTGGTTTTGCCCTCCAGGGGACATCTGACAATGTCTAGACACACTTTTGGTTGTCACAGCTGGAGGCTGCTACGGGGATCCTGGGGTAGAGGCCAGGGATGCTGCTAACCACCCTCCAATGCACAGCACAGCCCCACAACAGAGAATTATCCAGCCCATCGAGTCAAGAGGGCTGTGGTTGGGGAAATCCAGGGTTAATGAGACAGAACGCAACGTGGGTCCCTACATGATTTGTAATTTTCTTCCACTAACCCAGCTCACGTGGCCCATTGATTCTACTTCATAACATGTACTTGAAAGTAATGACAGAGCATTTCCTAAAACAACAGCTTTACAGTATTAGTTTGGGCCCAACTACTGTAATGTATACTTTCTAGTAATGCATATTAGGCTAAAGGGCATTATTTAATCCACAAAGATTGTGCACTGAGGGAGAGACAATGGCATAAACCAGCATCCCAAAAGCAGATTCCAAGAGGCAGTAATTCTGGGCTGTAACTAGTTTCTGCATAGACAATGGAAAGGTGTGGGCTGGACCGTGCTGGGTTAACCGAAGTTAGAGGTTTCTTTCTCCTTGCAGGATTCATTAGAGCCTTTACTTTATTAATGTTTATTCTAAGCGTCCAAGAGGGAGGGAATCGGAGTGTGCAGTGTTTCCCAAAACATCCCGCAAGGCGAGTTGGCTGCAGACCCCACTTCAGGTACCGCTGGTACCAACAAAACTTTGAGGGCGGTGCTCCTACCTCAGGAAAAGGCCTTCATGGGGAACGAGCTAAATGCAAAACAAGACTCTTAATTTCTAAGGGACTCATTGATTCACTGCAGCGGCCTCTCAGACTCTCTCCTGAGGAATATATCAGCGTAGTTCACAGTACTCTGTGTATTTAAATGCAATAAAACCACAGTCTGTTTTAGCCCCATATTAAGAGTTCAATACACACTCAGATTTTAAACAGTTCCCTTAAAAAGAATTCTCTAAGATCACATTCCAATGACATAAATCACAAATTTTAAGTTTAGTTACTTTGACAAAAAAAAAAAAAAATACACAGAGAGCCCCGTAGAAAGAGAACAAGCCAGAAAGACTCGTGGACAAAGAGGCCACGAGATGTACACTGAGGGGCAGAGATGGGGCGGGAACGAGAGACGGTGAGCAGACCAGGGAACACTGGTGTGGTTACTAAGTATGCACTGAGTGCCCACTCCATGCCTGGCACCATGCGAGGTGCTCGGACACGGCAGGAAACAAGTGACACTTCTCCGGGATGGCACAGAGAAGGGCAGAAAGAACGCGAGAGAAGGAACGAGAGAGGGAGAGACCCCGCTGCTCTTGCCTCATGCGCGGGGACCACATGAAAGAGAACCCAGCATCACACCTGACCTTCCTCTCAGGCATCGGCCCCCACGGCCCCGCTCACCCCGTCCTCCTACCTTGATAGCCACGTGCCCCTCCACCTTGTCCATCTCGGCCAAGAGCGCTGACAGTAGCGATGACTTTCCACAGCCCACCTGGCCCACCACGGCCACCAAGGAACCTTCTGGAACGGAGAAGGTGATGCTGAAAAGACACAACACACAGTGCCTCAGCCATGCTCTCACCGGAATGAGGTGTGCGGGGCCGGCGCCCCGGGGCGCGGAGCTGGATTTACCCTGAGCAGAGCGAGAAGCGGAAGGCAGGGCTGCCGTGCGCCTCCACGATCTGGAAATTTCTCCTGCTGAGCTGAGCTCAGTGAACAGTCTCAGGCCTTTCTTGTGTGAGGCACAGGCCAGGTGCTGAGATGCCAGCGCATCTGAGAAACCGGAGACCTGAGCCATCGGCCAAATGCAGGGGCATTCACTTTGCCCCGGGGCACAGCACAGGTGCCCGGGGGGCAGAGGGCACCTCACAATGAACTCTGAAGGAAGAGTAAGCCTGTGTCAGACACGGAAACCTAGAACAGCTTAAGAAAAGGCCAAGGCTTGAATAGCGTGTACGGTCAGGGATCGACCTGTCAGTGACACAGATGAGGCAGGGAGGTAAGCCAGTCCTGAAGGTGGTGGTGGCCTCCACTGAAATTGCCCTTTGACCGGTACCAGTAAGCCAAGTACAAGAAAATAAGCTCACGCTCTGGCAGTGACTGCCTGTCACACAACGTGTCAGAGCTAGGATTCCTCCCACCAGACGGGCGGCACGTGCAGGGCCCTGCTGGGTTTGCTCACACTGGCTGTGCTTTCCTACGGCTGCTATTAGGATTTTCAACCTTTCAGTGGAAATGCTGCTAGATTTCGCTGTCACTCACTGTCTAATTCTTGGGGACCTGCTGCACGGTCGCACTGACTATTCTTTTGTTCCTGTGCAGTGAGGGGGGTGGATTAGGGGACCCAGGGAAGCAGCTCTTGCAATCATCCAGGTGAGACGGGAATATCTTTATAGGCTGAGGAGAAAGAAAGTTTGGATGAATAAAGATTTGGGGAATCGAGGTGGGTGAGGAACAGGACCGCCTTTGATTCTGGAAGAACACAAGAAAAGATGAGAGCACAGATATAGAGAACTTACTTGTGGAGTAGAATGAGAGAGAGAAGCTAAAATTGAAGCAGGCAGGAGTAGAGTCAGACACAGGAAGAACTTCCTAAACATGCAACCCCACCATGAATTTTCAAGGGAAGTGCTATACAGACCCTTTTCTCTGTAATTTGGCTCCCAGGAAGGGGGTATTTGTTCAGGGGCATGGGGGATACATTTGGCCCCTTCTGGCCCTGTGTTTTGGGGACTCCTTAAGGAGGCCTGGGAACCACTGAGCAAGGCCTCCAGTCAGAGGAAATAAGAGGCACTAAACAAGTTGCCCGGGAAGCCAGGTCAATTCCCTGGACACTGTGTGCTGTGTGGGCAAGGTACCAGGGAAGGAGTGGGTGAGGAAGGGTGAGCCAGGCAGCTGGAGATCCCCGAAGGACAGAGAACAATTCCATCCTGAGCACAAATCCCAGCAGACAAGAATTCCTTGTGACAGACTAAAGCCTGCCTGCCACCACCATCAGCATCACAGTCTGGGACCCTACTTGGCCAATCAGTGTGCTGGGTCTCTCCAGGCACAGTAATTGGCCCAGGGAAGGGCACATGACCCAAACTGGGCCAATCAGAGTCAGGCAGGTCTCCCAATCCAGTGGTCACCAACCAATGGTCTGCGGACCACTTAGTGATCTGTCAAGTCTGAAAGGTTGGCGACTGCTGTCCTAATCCACACGTGGAGTGAATAGGGACCATTTGCAATCAGGAGGGGAGAGGCCGTCTGAGAGAGAAACAGAACAAAGACAAGATGCAGAGAATCCTAATGGCACGGAGTCCCTGGATCACATCGTACCTGAAAGTGGCCCTTTCAGTTATTCACAGCAAAACTCTCCCTTTGTTGCCTAAGCCTATCTGTGCAAGGTTTCCGTCACTTACAATGAAAGGGAACCCTCTGTGCCAGGCACACTCTCATCAGGTGTGACTGCATCTACTTCCCAGATGAGTAAAGTGAGGCTCAGAAAGGCAACGTGACCTATTCAAGGTCATAGAGCTGGAGCGTGGCTGGCATTGAACCCATGTTTGCCCAGAGCCCTGTGCTTCTGTCCACATCCTGGCTTACCCGTTCAGTGTGGGAGGGTCGCTCCTGGCCCACGTGAAGGTGGCGTTCTTCACAGTGATGCTGCTCGAGCCCCCGCCTGAAAAGCAGCAGACACAGCGTGTCAGGCACAATGAAGTGAGCGGCAGGCTCTGGCATTTTTTTCTAATCAAGTGTAGTTCAACCCCAGAGGCTAGACAGTTCCGCTAGGCATTATCGGGTTACATCTGTCTCAGTTTCGAAAGAAGAACCCAACCAGCAATTTTGAAGGTGGCCTCAGACCCGGAAAGCAAAAGGAAACCGCAAGAGGACTCCGCCTCGAAAGGCAGGCGGTTGCGCCATCCGGACGCCCATCTCGTAGAGGTGGGGGGACCCACGGGGAGCACAGGGATCCAGGGACTTCCCTCGCCCTGTCCTGGGAGGTTCCGCCAGCCAGCTCTGGCCCGGAGGGCCGAGCAGAAGCCAAGGTCAACGGCAACAGGCAGCACCCTCCCGCACTGAGCTTCTCTCCATCAGCAAGGACTGGCCCCTGGCCCTCACCACGCCCCGGGGCCTCTTCCTTTGTGTTCAAAAGAGCCCCCCGCCCCAACTCCTGGATTTCAGGGCTGCCTCCTAACTCGTCTCCCTTCACAGTAGGCCCTTCTAAACAGCAGTCACATCCGCTGTGAAAAGCAGGCTGTGTGTGGGGTATGGCAGGGGGAGGGTGGTAAGACATACATGCAGGGCTCCTGTCACTCTAGCTTCGGGCACCTCTGTCCCCTTTCACTTTCCCTGCCCTTATTTTCCTTTCACTCCATGTCCCTCACTTAAAAAAACACAAATTTGACTCTAATTATGAGCCATCTTAAAACCACCTAGAGATAAGATGGGGGTGTTTTGCAGTTATCAAATGAAGAAATAAATTCTCCGACACATCAAAAAAACAAAAAGTTGTGGTGAGAGGAAGTTACTGGTTAAGCTAACTTAACCTTTTCCCTCATTCCCTCCTCCCATCCCCCCTGAAAATGGAGAACAAGGAAAAAACTGGAAAAAAATTAAGAAAAGCCACTTGAGACTGACAAGCTACTGGACCATGAGAAGTGGCCGAAAGCTGCCAAGTCTGGCACCTGGAGGTGCGGATAAACATCTCAGGAGGTCGAAATGCCTAGCAGGTTGCCCCCAGGGCAGGAAGGGAGGGGCTGAGGTCTGCAGGGCACCCCAGGCTGGGGCGGGGCTTTCCACATGCCACCTGCAGTGAGCTGTGAACTGCAGCAGCTCAAACCTCCACTGGCTGCCCCCAGTTTAGGCCCTGGGCTAGGCAGAGAAACTTAACCCTGGTGTAGATGCTGCTGCTTGTTTCCTTTGGTGGGGAGGGGACGAAGGTCCTCAGGACAGCAGGAACCGGATGACCAGAGGCCAGGGAAGTCAGGAGGAAGATTCCAGCATCCAGTGAGCACTAGTGCTCAAGTGGGGGTGACTCTGCTCCCAAAGGGACACAATGTCTGAGGAGCAAGACATTTTTGGCTGTCAAAACTGGGGTATGGTCAGGCCAGCGTGGCTCAGTGGTTGAGCACTGACCCATGAACCAAGAGGTCACCAGCTCCATTCCCAGTCAGGGCACATGCCCAGATTTGGACTCGACCTCCAGTAGGGGGCGTGTGGGAGGCAGCCAATCAATGCTTCTCTCTCATCAATGTTACTATTTCTCTCTCTCAAAATCAATTTAAAAAATTTTTTAAAAATAGGGATGTGGGCTACTGGGATCTAGTGGGTAGAGGCCAGGGATGCTGCTCATCATCCTATAACCACCCCAGAGCAAAGAATGATCTGCCGGAACGTCAGCAGTGCCGAGGCTGAGTTGGCAATGCCGCAGACCTTCTTACTCGCACTAGAGAAGTATCGACCACCACCATTCCTGGGCTAGCAGGCACTGTGCTGGGTGTTTTACACACCACCGAACACACCTGAAAACCTATGAGGTGCCAGGTAATGCTCCTCACACATTATAACCAATATACACACACATTCATGGGGCTCTGGAGCCAACACTGTGCAGGCTCAAAGCCCTGCACTGCCACTTCCTAGCTGGATAGGTCTGGGCAAGTTACTTCACTTCTCTGTGCCTAACTTTCCTCGTCTGTAAAAGAGGACTGATAATAATGGGATGGACTCCATAGGGAGGGCTGTGATGAGGAGTAAATGAGGCAATACACGGAGAGTCCTTAGAACAGTGCTTGGCACATAGTAGGTACTCAATATGTGGTAGGCAGACAGACATGAACAGAGCAAGGATGATGATGATGATGATGATGGTGGTGGTGGGCCAGGTACAGATCAGGGTGGGAAGCCCCAGGTGCCTAGCAACAGACATTTGTAAGGTGGGACCTTGCCCCAGGGTGACTTTTCTCCCCTGGCTTATCTCTGGCCAGGCGTTTGGACCAGGACCCCCCTGATCTTTCCTCCCTAGAGATAACATCAACTTGTATTTCAGCTCCAGGACATAAGCAGCAAAACCAACCTCAGAACCAGCTGCATTGAACATTGAACGACCCCCTGCCCTGGTGCCGGCCAATCAGTGGAGACCACACCCTGAAAGGACACACCTGGAAACACTGCTGAATAGTGATCTTCCCCGGGGACCTCCCCTGAAGTCTCCACTCAGAACACCCTTAGGGTGAGGACCCGGCTGCTCTCCCTCCTGGGAGCAGGCCTGTCCCTTTCTCTCTCCCCCTCCCGCTCCCCTCCCTCTCCCTGCCCCATGCTTCCTCACTCCCAAAAGGGCCCTTTCTTTACCTCTATGAAAGAAGCCCATTTCGTCTAGGAATTACTTGTACCTCTGTGATTTACCAAATAAATGTTCTCTTACAGTTTGGGTCTTGGCTCAGAATTCTTTCCTGGCCAGAACCTAAGTACCGAGGTTGGTGAACCCAGGTTTGGTCTGACCCCACCCGTCAGACACCTGGTGCCGCTCCCACGGCCTACAACAAATCCACTCAGTGGCTAAGAGCACGGGCCGTCGTGGGATCCCGACTCCAGTCTGTACTAGCTGTGAGATCTGGGCAAGTTACTGAGGCCAGTTTCCTCATCTGTGAAATGGGGTTTCCACAGCCCCTCTCTCTGTGCCACAGCAGCAGATGGGATATGACATCGACGTCCTTAGAACAGAGCACCTGGCGGGAGTGTCACTGGCATGGAAGTGGCCGCTGCCGTGAGTGCTATTAAAGCTGATGATTAAGTGCCTGGAGACACAGCCATGGATCAGATCCCTGGTCAGGGGCCTTGGCTGGGAAAGGACGAATTAATAAGCTACAAAATAAACCAACTTACCAATAAAAACCCATATAACCCCCTGCCACAGAAAAGTACCTTCATTCCCATTATCCAGGTGGGGAAACTGAGGCTCAGAGCAGTGAAGGGACCTGCCCAAGTACACACAACTGGTCAGTCTCCAACAGCCTAGTTCTGTCTGTGCATCTGCCCAGAATGGAATCAAAGTCCAGGTGCTCCGGAAGCTGACCTTCAGGGAGAGGCCTCGCCCACGGGTGCCTCTCAGCAAGAAAGCAGAAGTGCAAGTTCACCCCCCTGGGAGTTACAAGACAAGGCCCTCGAGTCCACCCACTCTGCAGAGATCCTGCTCCCTGCAGCCTCGCAGACAAGCTGCTGGGCAAAGCCAAACGGGGGACAGCTGAGTTGAGGGCAGCATCCTGCACAGAGGGACCGAACGCACACACCGTCTTTGATGGACTGTCGCTCGATGCTGTCTGGATCCAGCTCCTCGTGGGACAGAAAGATCCTGAGGCGTTTGAGGGAGACACTCGCCTACACAGGAAGCAACCACACACAAGGCATGGTTATTTTTAAAAGGATTTTTGCAAAACAGACCCCAGGCTAACATTCAGTGGTTTTCCCTGGGTGCAGAGGGCCCACACCCTCCCTCATTTCTGAAGGCTCTGCATTTCCCAAAACCAGCATTCACCTTAGAACAGTGGTCGGCAAACTCATTAGTCAACAGAGCGGCAAACTGCGGCTCGCAAGCCGCATGTGGCTCGCGAGCCGCAGTTTGCCGACCACTGCCTTAGAATAACAAGTAAAACAGTTCTAATTTGTTTTCCTTTAAAATCCCACAACCGGTATTAAAAAGGACTTTTCTAAATGCAAAGGGACTTAAACATAATAACCAAAGGCAACGGTCCCATTTAAGGGCACAAATGAGCAGCGAGGAGATGAGTAAGTCCTGGGGCTGAATGTACAGTATAGTTGCTAAGAGACTAGATCTTAACTGTTCCCATCACAGAAAGGGAAATGATAATTGTGATGTGATAGAGGTGTTGCCTGACACTATGGTGGCAATCGTACTGCAATATATCAATGTATTAAACTTACACAGTTATATGTCAAATATATCCCAATAAAAATAAATTCAAACACACACACACACACACACACACACACACACACACACACGCACACACACACAACGGTTCTGGTTCAAATAGCCCTACTGTAAAGACATGAATGAGACTATCTGTGTTAGGCAGTTAGACATGAGCAGAGCAAAGGCGATGAGCCAGATACAGAGGTCACCAGGGCGAAAGTCCCGAGCGCCTCGCAAAGGACAAATGTAGGGCAGGACCTCACCCCCAGGGTGACCTTTCCTCCCCTAGCATATCGCTGGTCATGCAGGTGGGACCCCCTGACCTTTCCATATTGCTGGTCACGGGATTTGGACCCCTGACCTTTCCTCCCTAGAGATAACATCTAAGCCCCTAGTTGTATTTCAGCTCCAGGCCCCGAACAGCAGCAAACCCAGACAGGTGACACCACCTCTGACCTCAGGACCCGCTGCACGGACCCTGAAAGGACACACCCGAAAGCTGGTGAATATTCTACTGAGAGCTTCTCCTGGGACCGCCCCTAACACCTCCACCCTTAAAGCCCTCAGGACAGGACCCAGCCGTTCTCCCTCCTGGGAGCAGGCCTGTGCCTCTCCCCAGCCCCTTCCCCTCCCCCTCCCTCCAGGCACTTCACCTTTACCTTCCTCACTCCTAAGCTCCAAGGGAACCTCCCTTTACCTCTATCACTTGTTTCCTAAGCCCACCTTTTCTACGAGCTACTTCTTCCACCTCTGTGATTTTCCAAATAAATGTTCTCTTATGGTTTGCGTCTTGGCTCTGAATCCTTTCCTAGCCAGAACTCGAGTACCGAGGTTGCTGAACCCAGGTCCGGTCTGATCCCACGGGTCTAACCCTGGTGCTGTCCCCCCGCTGCCAACAAACCTGGAAAGTTTGCGTATGGGCCGAGTGTTACTTTAAGAAAGGACTGTTAATTTTGTTAGGCGTGATAATGGTGTTACAGCTGTGCAAGAAGAAAGGCACGCAGAAGTATTTTTGGGTGAATGGCCAAGAGGTCTTGGATTTGCTTTAAAATTTTTCAGCCAAGAAAAAAAGAAATGAAGGGAGGGAGGAAGAAGGGGGGTGGAGGGATAGAGAAAGGACCTGATAAACAAGTGTGACATAATGTTGAATCTGGGAGATGGGTTCACAAAGTTCATCATTATCCTAGTCTCCACTTCTGTACACGTTTGAAATGTATCCTAATAAAAAGGGGTCTTATTTGCTTTTCTAAAAAAATAAGGCCTACAACCAAATCTTAAGACTGATTCTTCTGTGTGGCTGAAAATGGGGTTTTCAACATGAATATGTGCCATGCGAGGCAGAAGAGGGTGAAAAACACGATCGGCAGGAAAGTGGTGGGCGTTTCAAATGGTGTAAAAGTGGAGAGAGCGGTTTCCTCTCCTTCCAGGGTCACTGCATGAATTTTAGGACTTCTAGGGGGGTGGTCTAGGTTGGGGTTTTTGAAATGGTGGGTCAAGGCCTATTAGTGGCTGGTGAAATCAATGTAATGGGGCAACAGATGCATTTTTTAAAAGATAGACTAGGGCAGTGGTTGGCAAACTGCGGCTCTGTTGACTAATGAGTTTGCCGACCACTGGTAGACTAAATGTTCCGTGTAGGAAGCTGTGAGGATTAGGCAATTGTGGCATATTGTGTGCAAAGAGGTAAAGGGTAGTATATGACAGTGGTCGGCAAACTCATTAGTCAACAGAGCGGCAAACCGCAGCTCACGAGACGCAGTTTGCCGACCACTGGACTAGGGGAGAGGGCAGGGTGGAACACAGCGGATTGGAATAGAATAAACACTTCAGAAAGCATCTTACAGAGCACGGGAAAGCCTGGCTGCACTAATCCTAAGTATATGAGTTCCTTGTCAAGAACGAACACGTATTGCTTTCTTTGGGGTACGACCAAAAAGCATGAAAGCCACGGGGCCAGGCTCGCCCAGCCCTCCGGGCGCAGCGGGATGACGGGTGCAGAGGGAGCTGCCTGCAGGGGGACTGATAAGCCCTTTTGTTTGTTCCCAGGAGAGCCCTCCCTGCAGCCCCCCAGCCTCGCCCATACCTGCACGATACTGCTGATGACCATGGGGAGGATATTCAGGGGGAAACGAAGGATGTTGAACAAGGCCAAGGACACAAAGGCTTTCTGGGCATCCAGGATGTTGTTCTTATCGATGGTCACGTAGACGGCAAAAGTACACAGGGCCACCTGCAAGCAGAACGCCATCACTGACTTGTGTCCCTGAGTCAGTCCCAGTCTGGGAGCAGTTACCCTCCCCACTCCCCAGCCCGGTGTTCAGGCCCTCCCCTCGAGAGTTACAATCATCTACACTGGCCACTGGGGGCAGCAGAAAACGCCCAAGGTAACACTCAGAAAATGAACGGATAAATAAGTGACCGGGAGCCCAGATTACCACCATCTTCCTTTGGGGCACACTGGACTCTCAACAACACAGCATAACCACACCTCTGGGCTGCTGCCTTTGCAATTCCCTTTGCCCAAACAACCTTCCCATCCAAATGGGGGCTGGGTTACTCCGTCTTACACACTCCCATCCTGGTTTATTTTTCTTCACAGCACCTATCACCATCTACTGTGGCAATATATGTATGTATTGTCTGGCTCCTGCACTAAAATGTAAACACCACAAAGGCAGGGACCCCGTCTTGCACATGACTGATCCTTGGTGCCTAGAACAGTCCCTGGGCCACAGGAACCCTGAATAAGATTCTGCGCAAGTTACCTCCTCTCCCCATGCCTCAGCTGTCTCATCTGTGAAATGGGCGTCAAGGTGGAGAATTAATGCCACTTTCAAAATTCCTTCCAGCTCAAAAATCTTTATATGGTTTTATATCCCCAGGACAGGAAGACTTATTTAAAAAAAAAAAAGAAAGAAAGAAAACAAACAGCCACTTTCTTCCCCATAAAGTCAGACTTGCCTTAAGCCTCGTGGTTTTACTACCTTGCTTTAAGTTCCTGGGATTTTACTACTCAGACGACCAGAATTTGGGTTCAGTTGTTAGAGATGACAGCACGTCACCAGGAGAAATGAGGGACCCCTGAATAATCCAGGGCCAGGCTGCTTGGCTTAGGGAGCAGGGAAAAGATCAAGGGGTGAATGTCTGCACCCCTCCCTCACTGCTGGGACCGAGCAGTGCAGGGGAGGCTAACAACAGGCATCCGAAGAGATCATCGGGTACATGCAAGCAGGGGTGGTCTGGTCTGCAACACCTTGGACCCGGCAGATGAACAGAAGTTCCCAGTCCCCTGCCAGCCCCAGACTCCTAGAATCACTAGCCGGGGGAGGACGGGAGGAGGACGAGGGGGAGGGTAACAGACTGCTGGGAATCAGGGGGTTCCAGTTTAAGCCTCTGGTATGGCTGTGGTTCTGAGTATTTTCAGGGTCTCAGCTGCCTCATTTGTTACCTTTTAGAAGGTCGTAAAGCTTAAAAATTAAAACCGTAAGTTCGGCCACACACCAGGTGGGTGTGCCACCCCGTTTCTCCAAGTGAGCCTCTATTTTCCCATCTACAAAATGGGGATCCTGACACACCCTTGCTGGGCTGCTGCAGCCGGAAGCCCGGGGCTCAGGCAGAGCCCTGAGCACAGTACCCAGGGCACAGAAAAATGCAATATATGGCAGCTGTTTTTCTTATTACAAAACCCAGTCCCAACTCCTTGGATTATTCTTCCAAAGAATCTATAAGCCGGTTCCAAGAGCAAGGCACTGGGAAGCAAAGCTGGTTCTGCCCTGGCTCTGACATTAACCAGCTGGATGACCCTGAGGCACGGCACACACATTTTCCAGCCCCACGGCCAAGAGGGAGGCGAGGTGCTCATGCCGCACACA
The DNA here is from genome assembly GCF_951640355.1 of Cnephaeus nilssonii. Lineage (NCBI taxonomy): Eukaryota > Metazoa > Chordata > Mammalia > Chiroptera > Vespertilionidae > Cnephaeus > Cnephaeus nilssonii. Next base: position 25,948,360 of record NC_137073.1, on the reverse strand, counting down.
CTGGCTCCCCTCTTCCGGGCAGTGACCTCTTACATAACCAAAGGCACGCTCCACTCCACACTCTCCAATCACATCCGCACAGAGGAATAGTACTCCGCCATAAAAAGGAATGAAGCACTGGCCCCGGCTACCATCTGAATGAACCTGAACACCTGATGCCAAGTGAAAGAAGACAGACACAAAAGGCCACACAGCAACAGGATCCCATTTACAGGAAATAAATATCCAGAATGGGCAAATCCACAGAGACAGAAAGTAGGTGGGCGGGTGCCTAGGGCTGGGAGGGGCAGGAGGAATGGGGAGTGACTGCCAATGAGGGTTCCTTTGGGGGATGATGAAAATATTCTGGGATTAGATAGTGGTGACAGTTGAACAACCTTGTGAATATACTAAACACCACTGAATTTTACACTTAAAAGTGGTGAATTATATCTCAATAAAAACATCAAATTATTTTTAAAAGCCCAATTCTCCAAACCAGTCCTTTTTGCTTATGATAGCAGCTAAAGTTTTGACTCGGGCCCCGGGCCCACCTGATTTGTAAACGTCCCCTGTCTGTAGCTTGTCTGGCCCCTGCTCCTACCATTCTTCCCCTCGCCCCTCTGTTCCAGCCCACTGGCCTCCACGGTTATCTTTCCGCTGGGGCTGGCCAGGTCCAGCCTCAGGGCCTTTCCACTCACTCTTTCTTCTCCTTGGTGGGGCCCCTCACCTCCAATAAGTAGAGACTCAAGTGTCCCCTGCTCAATAAGGTCTTCCATCATCCTATTTAAAACGGCAAGCCTTCCCTATGGCTCTACCCCGAATCTTTTTTCCCCGTAGCACTACGGCAGTGTAGCACACTATATGATGCATTTGTTATGCCTACCGTGTCTCCCAATTAGGATGAATGAACACTCCATGAGGGCGGGGAATTGTGTCTGTGGTATTCACTGCTCTATCATCAGTGCCTAGGACAGCACCTAAATCAAGGTAGGTACTCAGGTAATGTCTGTGGGTAGGTGGACGGATGGACAAATAGACAGGTGGGTGGATTTCCTGAAGGCAGGAGAGTATACACTCAGATGTGTCTCTTCAGCAGTGGAGAAAACCAGGCGTCAAGGATCTCACCACCAGAACATACCAGCTCCCTCAGCCCAAGTGATGGGGTGGCTGCCGGCGGCACAGGGTGTGGGTCGAGAGGGAACAACATCCTATGGCCCCTTGTCAGACCCACAGCTTTGGCTTCTCCAGGAAGTAGCGGTCATTCATTCATCCATCTGCTACTAACTGGGCACCTACTATGTGCTAGGCACTGTGGGCTCAGAGGTGAGGCAAGCATGGAGATCCTGACATTACCGGCGCCCTGGATAGAAATCAGAAGAGATCACCAGAAACTGTTATAGAGCCTGGTGCATCGGCCAGAAATTGAACCTAGGAGGCAGGTGAGAATCCTACCATTGAACCCACTGGGCTCTTGGGAACTTCCAAGATAGAAATCATGCGAGTTCCCCAGGAAGTAGTACTCAGGCAACAGGTTTATCATATGTAGCTGGTGCACTGAGGGAAACAATTAAGGGAGAAAGAGAAATGTTGCTCCCCAAACAAAAGCCAGGAAATGGTTTGAAAGAAGTTGAGGTGGGAAAGAGGATGTCTAAGTATGACATCTAAATATGTAGAGGCGGGGACTCTTTGGCGCTTGTGTGTATAACTACATGCTTCTTCATGCGTCGCATGTCTCATCAGCATATTAAATCTCCACCCAGGGGTGTGTTTTTTAGCTAATTAAATGAGGGAAGGTCAAGAAAAGGACAGTCTATCTTGCTAGCATGCACCCGTTGAGTGCAAGGAACCACATTTAAGCCCATTGAAGTAAATCTTGCAGAAAGCAGTGTCCTTCAGTCTAGCTGCTAATTGGCTGTTAGGAGAAAAGAAAGCACTGGGGCAATTAATGGGTCCCCAGCTTCCTGCCAGCTGGGCGGGGAAGTAGCCTGCCTGTCTCAGTGAGACTCGGTCCAGTAGGAAATAGGTCTAACCTGGTTCTCTCTATCAGGGGGTGTGTGGAAGGGTGTGAAGGAGACTGGGGTGGTAGGTGGTGGGGAGCTGGGGTTTGCTACCGCCTTGCCATGGGTGAGGGTAAAGAATGGGAGAAAACCTTCACCAACAACGAAGAACACCTGTCCCACTGAGAAATGTGGCAAATGACTGAACCATCTATGCCAGCCCAACCCCTACACAACCTGACATCTGTTCTTACTGCCTGCCCAGCACCCACTCCCCAGTTGCTGGTAACAACATATCCATTTCCCTTTGGGGAACTGAACCTCATCTAGCCTCAGTCTATAAGCTTCCGCCACAGAGGAATCGCCCACATCCCACCCCAAGCTCATGACCCAGGCCTGGTTAATCCAAGCATACCATCTCTCTGGTGATTCAGGATAAGCACAAAGCCAACTGCAATCAATGAGACTCAATCCCACAGCTTTGCAGGAACTAACAGGGAAAGGGGGGCTGTCTCCTCACAGGAGTTACTGAGATAACAGAATGAACTGTAACTGTGTGGAAAGCACATCTGACCAAAAAAAAAAAACAAACAAAAAACAGAAAGGATAAAGCAGAGCTAAGAGATAGATAGAGATCTTTGGAGCAACTAGATCTAGCCATGCCTGAAACCCTAGTCATGCTTAAAACCGGCATTTTCCTAGACTTTTCAGTCTTGTGACTCAAAAATCCCTTTCTTTTTTTTTTACTCTAATCAATCTAAGTTAAGTTTCTGTGTCTTGCAAATAGTTCCTGCCTATTTGCTAGACAAATAGTTTACTCAAATATCTCATTCATTCATTTCTCTACATACACTTGCTGAGTGTGCACCATTTGCCAAGTCCCCTATGTTCTAGGAAACAAGCAAAAACACACAAGGTCCACGTATGACACCTGGAATGGTAACTATCTAATGACAAGAGATACCAGGTAAGGAGGAGGCAAGAAGCTCACAAATCTTCCAAGATGGAAAAGGCTAAATTTTGCTGGCTGCCTGGGATGCTATTTTAGGAAAGTGCATTAAGTGGACATGATAAATGCCAGGCTCTGTAACCTAGAAAAACAGTCCCATCAATCCCACCATATGGCATCCCCATTCCTGTCTGACCTCCCCCGGCCTCTGTCTTCCATCACACCTACCAGCGGGTAAACACCTCATCATCCTCGAAGCTCAGGAATTCACCAGGGAAATGAACAGGCAAACACCTTCCAGGGGAGCCGAGGGCCACATATTTTATCCTAATGTAGTCAGAGGCTTCGGTGCCTCCGCCAGGGCCAAGGTCCCAGCTGACACCCAGCTCAATGAATTCCATCTCGGGAAGCCCGCACCCACCCCAAAACTGAGTGGCAAATTCAAGATCAAGAAAAGGCAGTCCGCACCTAAGCATGGTTTCCTAATAGAGACCAGGGCAAGAGACAGTAAGTGAAGGGCAAGCATGTTCAGGTGACAAGCTGGAAACTCAGTTTGATCAGAGGATTTAATGTGCAGAGCAAAGGGTGATGGGAAAAAAATCCCCCATCCTAAATGTAACACAACCCATGGATTAACCCTATTGTTGCTCCCTCTGGCTGCAGATCTTTTCCTATTAAAAAAAAAAAAAAAGGCGGGGGGTGCAATTCAAAACTCCTTCACCCAGCTGGAGTGGCTCAGTGGTTGAGTGTCAACCTATGAACCAGGAGGTCATGGTTTCGATCCCGGTCACGGTTTCAATCCCGGTTTCTCGATCCCAGGTTGTGGGCTCGATCCCCCATGTGGGGCATGAAGAAGGCAGCAGATCAATGATTCTCTATCACTGATGTTTCTATCTCTCTATCCCTCTCCCTTCCTCTCTGAAATCAATAAAAATATATATTTTTTAAAAAACAATAAAACAAAACGCCTATCGAATGGAAATGAAAAATAAGCTGGGGTAGCAATACTTATATCTGACAAATTAGATCTCAAAGTGAAGGACATTACAAGAGATAATGAAGGCCACTTCATAATACTAAAGGGAGAAATCCAACAAGAAGAAATAACTCTGGTAAACATATATGCACCCAATACAGGAGCACCAAGATAGATTAAAAAACTCCTGGAAGATATCAAAGGAGAGATTGACAGCAATACAATCATAGTAGGAGACTTCAATACCCCACTATCACCACTGGACAAATCCTCTAAACAAAAAATCAGCAAAGAAACATCAATCCTAAATGACTCACTAGACCAGATGGAATTAACCGACATCTTCAGAACATTTCACCCCAAAGCCACAGAATATACATTCTTCTCAAGTGCACATGGGTCATTTTCAAAGATAGACCATATGTTAGGACATAGGCAAAGTCTCTCCAAATTCAAGAAGATAGAAATCATATCAAGCATCTTCTCAGATCACAGTGGCATAAAACTGGAAATCAACTACAATAAAAACAACCCAAAGAAATCAAACACATGGAGACTAAACAGCATGCTATTAAACCATGACTGGGTTACCAAAGACATCAAGGAAGAAATAAAAAACATCATGGCAACAAATGACAATGAAAACACAACAATCCAAAATCTATGGGACACAGAGAAAGCAGTCCTGAGAGGGAAGTTCATAGCTCTACAAGCCTACTGCAAAAAACAAGAAACAATGGTAATAAATTACCTAACCCAAAAACTCAAAGAGTTAGAGAGAGAGCAACAAGAAAAGCCCAGTGTAAGCAGAAGGAAAGAAATAATAAAGATCAGAGCGGAGATAAACGACATAGAGACTAAAGAAACAATACAAAAGATCAACAAAACCAAGAGCTGGTTCTTTGAAAGGATAAACAAGATTGATGAACCTCTAGCCAGGCTCACCAAGAAGCAAAGAGAGAGGACCCAAATAAACAAAATCAGAAATGAAAGAGGTGAAATAACAACAGACCCCGACGAAATACAAAGGATTGTTACAAAATACTACGAACAACTCTATTCCAACAAACTGGACAACCTGGAGGAAATGGACATATTCCTAGACAAATACAACCTTCCAAAACTCAATCAGGAAGAATCTAAAGAGCTCAACAGGCCAGTAACTATGGAAGAAATTGAAGCAGTCATCAAAAAGCTTCCGGCAAACAAAAGCCCGGGGCCAGACGGCTTCACAGGAGAGTTTTACCAAACTTTCAAGGAAGAACTAAAACCTATCCTCCTCAGACTATTCCAAAAAATTCAAGAGGAAGGAACACTTCCAGGCTCCTTCTATGAAGCCAGCATCACCCTAATACCAAAACCAGATAAAGACAACACAATGAAAGAGAATTACAGACCAATATCCCTCATGAACATAGATGCCAAAATCCTCAACAAAATCCTAGCAAATCGGCTCCAGCAATACATCAGAAAGATCATACATCATGACCAAGTAGGATTTATCCCAGGAATGCAAGGATGGTACAATATCCGCAAATCAATAAATGTGATACATCACATAAACAAATTGAGAGATAAAAATCACATAGTCATATCAATAGATGCAGAAAAAGCATTTGACAAAATCCAACACCCTTTCTTGATAAAAACTCTCAACAAGGTGGGAATAGAAGGATCATACCTCAACATAATAAAAGCTATATATGATAAACCCACAGCAAACATCATACTCAATGGGCAAAAACTAAAACCATTTCCCCTAAGAACAGGAACAAGACAGGGATGCCCACTCTCACCACTCCTGGTTGACATAGTACTGGAAGTATTAGCTATCGCAATTAGGCAAGAAGAAGAAATAAAAGGCATCCAAATTGGAAAAGAAGAAGTGAAGCTGTCCTTATTTGCAGATGACATGATATTGTACATAAAAAACCCAAAAGATTCCATCAAAAAACTAATAGAATTAATAAATGAATTCGGCAATGTAGCAGGATACAAAATTAACGCCAAGAAATCTATGGCATTTCTATACACCAATAGTGAACTTACAGAAAGAGAGACTAAAAAAGCAATCCCATTTACCATCGCACCAAAAAAATTAAGATACCTAGGAATAAACTTAACTAAGGAGGTAAAAGACCTATACGCGGAAAACTACAGGACACTGAAAAAAGAGATAGAGGAAGACGTAAACAGATGGAAGAACATACCATGTTCATGGATTGGTAGAATCAACATCATTAAAATGTCCATACTACCCAAAGCAATCTACAGATTCAATGCATTCCCCATCAAAATACCAACAGCATATTTCACAGACTAGAAAGAACTCTCCAAAAATTCATCTGGAATAAAAAAAGACCCCGAATAGCCGCAGCAATCCTGAGAAAGAAGAATAAAGTAGGAGGGATCTCAATACCAGATTTCAAGCTGTATTACAAAGCCACTGTTCTCAAAACAGCCTGGTACTGGCACAAGAACAGACATATAGATCAATGGAACAGAATAGAGAATCCAGATATCGACCCAAACCACTATGCTCAATTAATATTTGACAAAGGAGGCATGAACATACAATGGAGTCAAGACAGTCTCTTCAATAAATGGTGTTGGGAAAATTGGACACACACATGCAAAAAAATGAAACTAGATCACCAACTTACACCATACACAAAAATAAACTCAAAATGGATACAGGACTTAAACATAAGACGGGAAACCATAAAAATACTAGAGGAATCCACAGGCAACAAAATCTCAGACATATGCCAAAAGAACTTCTTCACTGACACTGCCCCTAGGGCAATGGAAGCTAAAGAGAAAATCAACAAATGGGACTACATCAAAATAAAAAGCTTTTTTACAGCAAAAGAAACCATCAACAAAACAGCAAGAAAGCCCACTGCATGGGAGAACATATTTGCAAATGCCATCACTGATAAAGGTTTAATCTCCAACATCTACAGGCAGCTTATACAACTTAATAAAAGGAAGATAAATGATCCAATTAAAAAAACGTGCAACGGACCTAAACAGAATATTTTCAAAAGAAGTAGGAAGGAAGGCCAAGAGACACATGAAAACATGCTCAAAGTCACTTATTATCCGAGAGATGCAAATCAAAACAACAATGCGGTACCATCTCACACCTGTCAGAATGGCTATCATCAACAAATCAACAAACGACAAGTGTTGGCGAGGATGCGGAGAAAAGGCAACCCTCGTGCACTGCTGGTGGGAATGCAGACTGGTGCAGCCACTGTGGAGAACAGTATGGAGTTTCCTCAAAAAACTGAAAATGGAACTCCCATTTGACCCAGTAATCCCACTCCTGGGAATATATCCGAAGAAACTAGAAACACCAATCAGAAAGGATATATGCACCCCTATGTTCATAGCAGCGCAATTCACCATAGCTAAGATTTGGAAACAGCCTAGGTGCCCGTCAGCAGATGACTGGATCAGAAAACTGTGGTACATCTACACAATGGAATACTATGCTGCCATAAAAAAGAAGGAATTCTCATCATTTGCAGCAACCTGGATGGAATTGGAGAATATTATACTAAGTGAAATAAGCCAGTCAATGAAAGAAAAATACCACATGATCTCACTCATTTATGGATAATAAAGAACATTATAAACTGATGAACAAAAAGATAGATACAGAGACAGTAAAGCAACAAACAGACTTTCAAATTACAGGGGGAAAGTTAGGGAGAGGTGGGGGAGATAAGAAATCAAACGAAGGACTTGTATGCATGCATATAAGCATAAACAATGGACGCAAAACTCTGGGGGGTGAGGGCATGTATGGGTGTGGGGTGGGGGGGTAATGGTAAGATATGTACACATATAATACCTCAATAAAAAAAATGTAAATAAATAAATAAAAATAAAAATAAAAAAAACAAAACGCCTTGGACCTCTATATGACTTGCTATCACTTGTGTAAAAGTAAAGCAACTAAAAGAGACATAAGTTTAATGACATTTGTTATGCATAGTCACTGTTATGCTGATATATAGGCTCTCTAGAAATACACAAAAGAAGCTGGGGGGAAAAGAGCTATGCTTTTCACTGCAGACCAGCGGTTCTCAACTGGGGGCCATCTGGCAATGTCTGGAGACTTTTGTGATTGTCACACTGGAGGGAGAGGCACCACTTAGCATCTTGAGGGTAAAGGTCAGGAATGCTGCTAAACTTCCTACAATGCACAGAACAGCCCCAACAACAAAGAGACAAGAAATTATTGGGGTCCCAAATGTCAATAGCGCTGAGGTTGCAAAGCCCTGTTGTAGATCCTTCGAAACAGCTTAAACTATTTTACCACAGTAACACATTACTGTTTTTAAAATAAAATATATCACATACACGAAATAGAATCCTATATAAAGGGCTAATATGTAAATTGACTGAACAGCAGAACGACCGGTCACTATGACGTGCACTGACCACCAGGGGGCAGATGCTCAACGCAGGAGCTGCCCCCTGGTGGTCAGTGTGCTCCCACAGGGGGAGCGCCGCTCAGCCAGAAGCAAGGCTCACGGCTGGCGAGCACAGAGGCGGTGGCAGGAGCCTCTCCCACCTCCACAGCAGCGCTAAGGACCCCTTGGGGAATGTCTGACTGCGGCCTAAGCTGGCAGTCGGACATTCCCCAAGGGTTCCCAACCTGTGAGAGGGCGCAAGCCGGGCTGAGGGGCCCCCACCCCCACCCCCCCAGTGCACGAATGTCATGCACCGGGCCTCTAGTACAGTTATAAACATGTAGAGACTATTTAACAACTTAAAGAAAAATAATTAAATGAACACCCTCTATAACTACCATCCAGCCTTACATTGTTTTTACTTTTAAAAATCAAAGGTTGAATCCCTGGGGGAAATCAGGGAGACTGGAGGGTGAAAGAATAAGACGGTAGAACCTTCTAGTCCGGAATGCCACTGTGTCTGAGCTGGAAGGCATCTTGGAAACAGAGTCCCAGAATAGCTAGGAGATGGCAAGTCACTCCCTGTGCCAACTCCAGTCAGCTGACAGTGGTCACCTGGGGCGTTGCTCGAACCTAACTTGGTGGGTGGGAACACCATGACTGACCGTGGATGTCTGAAATGGGAAAGGGAGGAGGGGGACGGCAGGGCCCCATATGTGACATCCCTGTGGCTGAACCCCTTCGTGTTTAATATGTGAAAACCAGAGGAGGAGGTCCCACCCTGAGCCGGCAGCAGAATCAGCAGATGTCCTGACTCTCAGAAGAACATTCCATTCCTCTAAGCCGGGTCAGCATCCTACGGCCCGTGGTCCACACCTGCCTATGTCTGGCCCCTGAGCTTAGGATAAATAGACTTCAACAAACTCTGAAAAGACAGGAGTTTCCTTAAACATTCCACCTACAACTCAGCTGTGATGAAACTGTTTATTGTACTGTTTATTGTACTGTTTATTTCTACTACAGCTGAATAGAAAAGAAAAAATCCCTGCTTTCCTGGAATTGACATTCCAGTAGAGAGAGATGCAATAACCAAAAAAGTAAGTAAGTTTTCTAGTGTGTTTGCATTGCCACTCGAAGTGTGGTGCACAGGTCTGTGACCGGGCAGCAGTGTAAGGACCCGGCACCGTCATGTAGCTCACCTACGGCACTGAGCACCCGGTTTAACTCCGCTGCCATTTTTTTAAAAAATATATTTTATTGATTTTTTACAGAGAGGAAGGGAGAGAGATAGAGTTAGAAACATCAATGAGAGAGAAACATCGATCAGCTGCCTCCTGCACACCCCCCACTGGGATTGTGCCCGCAACCAAGGTACATGCCCTTGACCGGAATCGAACCTGGGACCATTCAGTCCTCAGGCTGACGCTCTATCCACTGAGCCAAACCAGTTTCGGCTCCGCTGCCATTTTTATTCTTGGCAAGACCTTCTCGAATGCTGGTGGACATTCTGGTGCAAACTCCTTATTTCATGGGGAACCCGTAACACACAGTTGCTGAACTGGCTACTTTGAGGACTCTAGCTGGAAGCTGCTAAGTGTTACAAATAAAATAAAGGTGTGGCACTTTTTTTTTTTTTGGCACTTTTTATTTATTTATTTTTATTTTATTCTACTTTTTAAAATATATTTTTATTGATTTCAGAGAGGAAGGGAGAGGGAGAGAGAGATAGAAACATCAATGATGAGAGAGAATCATTGCTCGGCTGCCTCCTGCATGCCCCCTACTGGGGACCGAGCCTGCAACCCGGGCATGTGCCCTTGACCAGAATCAAACCTGGGACCTTTCAGTCCGCAGGCCGATGCTCTAACCATTGAGCCCAACCAGCGAGGGCTGCATGGCACTTTTTAAAGGGAGTGATAGAAGGCCTTGTTGAAATTTAAAAATACTCAGGTATGATAATAAAGCAACATGAAATGATGTGGCCAAGATGAACCTGCTTCACTCACCAGGAAAGGTGTGCAGACCCAGGTGAAGGTCCCCACGGCGGCCAGGTAGGCAGACTTTTTCAGCACCTTCAGCTCCTCCCGCCGGATGGCCAGCACCTTGTCTTTGAACGCCAACTCCCAAGCATAAAGCTTCAGCACTTTGATCCCGTTGAGAATTTCATTCATCAGCTTAATCCGACTGTCTTTGCTCTTCATGTGGGCCACCTGCAAAGACAAGCGCATCAGCCCACATCTGGGGGCTGGCCGCTCACTGCTGGCCGTGACATCACACCACCCATCACTCACCCCCACCTACTCAAACGGGCCTTCCTGAGGGTGCGAAAACAGAGCCAACCCTGAACCCTACTCCTGACCCTGGCGCGCTCCAAGGGACTCTTCTATCAACGGGGAAGAGCAAACCCTGCTTTGAATCATGGTAATTAGACACAAAGAAAGCTGTAAGATTGGGGAATAGAGGCAGGAAAAATCCTTCAGGTACCCAGGGGAAAAAGGGAACATGGTCCTACACCGCAGATTCAAATACAAGAGAGATGATGTTGGGTTCTTCCCTCTGTTTTGTTATTTTCTTTATGAATTTTCAGCCATAATACTGGTAAAATACTGAAATGTTTCTCTAACAGCTGGCACTGGTTCTGACCCCTGGGAGTCCATGCCATGCGGCTGTTAAATATTGCTAAGAGCAATCTTGCACCTTCCATGTGCCAGGCACTTTTCTGAGTCTTTTACATGCATTCGGGCATTTAATGCTCACAAGAACCCCGTCACGAGTGCCATGGTCATGCCTGGGCCCCGATGAGGACACTGAGCACCAGGAGGTGACAGCCACCACTGGAGCTGTTTCAGAGGTGGCTCTCAGGGAAGCCCACGTGTCGCAGGCGTGAAAGGCGACAGGGCCACAGCCCCTTCCTCGCCTCTCCTCTCCTGCACGGCCTGCCCCCACCTGCTGAGGCCTCATCCCCACAATCCTGGGAGTCCTCTCTCCTCGGGCACCATCTACAGGGCCAGGCCCTCTCGTTTGAAACTCCACAGGCACATCATAAATAGCCTTCGGCAGGGGCAGGGAAGTAAACTCTGGCCCGGCTCTGTTATGGACCATCGGGCACCAGTTCAAGAGGATGAAGTCAGACTCACACCACAGAAAAATCCCCGAGGCACGGTGTCAAATGATGACATCAGGCCGCCAAACAGGCCCTTTCATGTAAAAATACATGTGGTCACAATAGCACAAAAACATACATATACACACCAAACCTAACTATATGACCGGATGTCTTTATACATGCACAGAAAGTTTAGGAAGGACTTGCTTCACCGTGTCCACTGTGGGTGAGAGGGGACGAGAGGGGACATCCCCTTTTAATCTATGCACCTTTGTATTATTTGAACCTTTTTTTTATAATGAGTAAGCATTCACTCTGCTATTTGGGTATTTGAGAACTTAAAATACAAAGTATCTCAAAACCCGAAGAGTTGACCACTGTATCTAGCATAAAGTAAAGGGGGGAGAGGGCGTAGGGGTAACTTTTACTTAACTCTTTAAAATGCACACACGCACACATGAAAAAATTCCGGGGAAGTAAGGATTTCTCGGAGGCTCCCAGACATGCTTTCAGTCACTGGCCCGCTGGTCTAATGATTTCGTGAGCTCACAACCTCGGCTGCCCATTGTGATCACCCAGGAAGCTTTAAAGACATGTGATGCCCGGCCCCACCCATATCAGGTGAATCAGAATCCCTGGACTGGGGCCCAGACATCAGCATTTGTTAAAGCTCCTCCGGGGATCCCAACAGGCAGGCAAGGCTCAGAACCCCACATCCGGAGCAGAAGAAACTCCGCCAGAACCCAAGGAGAAAGGCCCCAGGCCAGGGCCCAGGTTGGAGTCTGGTGGAGACAGACACCCTACCTGGTAGGTCTTGGTCTTCATGGCCATCACCGCGTTCAGGGGGACCATGAGGACCATCACAGCCACCCCGGCCAGGACGGAAGGGCCCAGGTTCTAAGGAAGGAAAGCAGACAAAGGTTCACACAGGCTTCCCGGGCTGAGCCACCACTCCCACTCTCCCAGCAGGTTCGAGGCACTTCCACTGCTTTTACCCAATTTTCAGATTTACTCCTGAGCACCTCAGCCCCTTTAAGAACATGCAGGTCGCCCTAGCCAGTTTGGCTCAGTGGATAGAGCATCGGCCTGCAGACTGAAGGGTCCTGGGTTCAATTCTGGTCAAGGGCACATGCAGGCTTGATCCCTAGTAGGGGGCGTGCAGGAGGCAGCCAATCAATGATTCCCTCTCATCATTGATGTTTTTCTCTCTCTCTCCCTCTCCCTTTTTAATGTATATTAAAAAGAACATGTAGGTCCATGATCCTTTATCAGAACCCTTGAGACCAGATGTAATAAGGTGTTCAGCAGAAAACAGCTACCACAGCCAGCCCGAGGGTTATTCTTATCTGAATGTCTGCCTACCAATCTGGCCCTCGGCTGGCATCTGGGAGCTTGGATTTGGGGAGGGCTCCCATCATTCTCAGAACTGATACAAGTGGCTCCCTGTGCCTAAACTGTTTATACAAACAACGTGGTGTGTGCTGGACACCCCTTTTCCTGCTGCGAGTCTGGAAGTTTGGTAAGTGCCAGGTAGAGGCTGACTATGTAACCAGCCCCCCAATAAAAATCCTGGGCTCCAGGTCTCTACTGAGCTTCCCTGGCTGGCCACGTTCCCCCCACGTGTCACACCTGGTTGCTGGGGAATCAAGGGCATCCTGTGTGTCACCACTGAGAGGATTCTTGGAAACTTGTGTCTGGTTCCCCCGCAAAACTTCCACCCCTTCACTCAGCCTGCTGCAATAAATTCTAGCCCCGAGTCCTCCTAGTAAGTCATCGACCTGGCATGCTCTCGGGGACCCCTGACACAGGTGTATGTGCCCTTCTATGCATCCACCCCACCAGGGCCTGGCACAGCACTCCATGAGCAAAGGCACCGATTCTTCAGCAGCCAAACAGGAATATTCACAACGAGAGAAATAATCAAGGTCACCAAGAGTTCGCGTCAGTTCAGGTCAGGTTTTGCCACCAAAGGAGTTAAGGAAAACTTTGGGATTTCAGAGCTGTTTGGCTGGGATCTGTAGATAAGAGGCTGTAGATTTTTTTTTCTCTTGTCCGATTGCAAACAAGGAAACTACTGTCTCAGAGAGGTCAAGGAGAGCTGGCCATATAGATCGGTATCTTTCAACTTCCACAAATACAGGCGACAGCTTGAGAAGTTAGCCCTGGGTGCATTTACTCAGCTGGAGCGTACAGATGGAACTCGGGGGTCATGTGATTCCCCCACCTTAGGTATTCAGAAAAACAGGAGCATTAGTCCCTTCCAAGCAGTCACCTGCAAGGGCTCTGGGCCTAGTTCCAAAAAATACTACTGCTGATCCAAGTGAAGATTAATCTACCTTTGAGAACAAAGGTGATTTCTACCAACAACCAAAAGCATTCAGAACCCTGACAGTAACTAAAAGAGACGGAGAACATCTGTGTACCATGCACTGTTCCATAAGCATGGCCTGCATTAATTCATTACATGGTCCCAACATCCCTAGGATGAGAGGTACCGTTATCATCACAATTTACAGAAGGGGACACTGAGGCTTAGAGACGCTAAGTGACTAATTCACAGAGCCAGTAATGGAAGAGGCAGGATTTGAACCCAGGCAGTCTGATTCCAGAGCTTGCACTGTTTTTGATGGTTGGTCTAAGCCAGTGATCCCCAACCAAATAGGACTTTTCCCCCCAGAGTACATCTGGCAATGTCTAGAGACATTTAGGTTGCCCTTACTGGGGACTGAGAGGAGAGCTGTGTTACTGGTGTCGTGGGTAGAAGCCACAATAGAGAATTATCTGGCAATAACACATTCAGCATCCCTCATTAAAAACAAAGTAATTTTCTTCATAGTTCATAAACCAACCCAAAAAGCAAGTCTAAAAGTATTTTAAAAATATTTTACCCACAGCAGCACCTTCTGGGGAAGTGGATATCCCAACACTCTCTGGGAAAGCGGATGTTGGAAAAGACATTAATTTTGACATCTAAATAGTAGTATTTATTTCCTAAGTTTCATTAACAGAAACAATTTATAATCATCTGCTGTCTGCTCTATAAATACACAAAAAGTGTAAAATACAGCCAGGTCAACAGATAATCTTGTGCACCTATTTTATGCTCCTGTTGGGACTATACCCACAAGATATGAAAACAAGACCCTGTGCGTCCATGAGTAGCAAAATGCCCCTGAGAGAGGAAGGGGTGGTACACGCAGTGTGCAAAAAACTATTCTATAAGGTAAAATCAGACGAGTTTCTATACTAAAGCTATGGGGGTTCAATAAAGGAGTAAGTCCATCTAACTGAGAAGGAAAAAAATCAGTGGCACTAGTCACAGCCTTGAGGGATGGGTGGGATTTCATCCTTAGGGAGGAAAGATGGAAGGGCATTCCTGCTGGAAGGAAAGGCACATGCAAAGGCTCAGAAGGGAGAAAGAATAAGTCATGTGTTAGAATATGAGCACCTTTGCTCCTCATATTTCGATTTTGGGAACTGTTCCTTGCCCCCGTAGAAGGGCTGTCAATCATACCTCCACCCCTTCCATAGTGAGAGAGAGCTTGTGATCCAGCTGGCCAATCAGAGAATTTTGCCTCCTGCCTCACAGTGATTGGTTCAGGGATATGAACAGCACTGTGCCAGGCCAATCAGAGTGCTCCCTGGGACTCGACCTAAGGCAAAGAGGAATGCTCTTTTCTCTGACACCACTATCTGTAAAAAACGATACAAGCCCAAAGTATAAAAGCCATTTAGGGAAACCCCATTGAGGATACAGTCAACTCAGAGGAAAAGAGGGCCAAAAAATGACTAAAGAGTAAAACTGAGTCCTTACAGTATTCCTTGAACTCCTGGATCCATCCATGCCTGAAGTCCCTGGACTTTTCAGTTACATGCAGGTACCCACAAAATTCCCTTTATTTGACTATGCTATTTAAAATTGATTTATTTTCTTTTTATTTTTCTTTTTAGGAAAGTATACTCAGATGTTACAATAATGCCTGCTGTGATCCTATCCACCTCAAACACAAAACTGCATCAAGAGAGCTCCAAGAAACATGAGGGCATAAAGTATTGCTGGCTAAACAGGGGCCTCTCTGACCACGTTATTCCTCAGCAGACATTGGTAGTGCACTCTAGTGCAAATTCTGTGAATGTAGTGCCTTCTTTCTTTTCCCTGCCACTTTTCTCAACGAATTTTTTTTCATCATTTCTTTTTTTCCCTTTTAGTCCCATCTGTCCATACCCGTCCCCTTTGGCAATTGTCAGCTTGTTCACTGTGTCTATGGGTCAGTTTCTGTTTTGTTTTGTTTATTCATTTGTTCTGCTATTTTAAATTCCACATATAAGTGAAATCATAATATTTGTCTTCTCTGTCTGACTTATTTCCGTTAGCACAATACCCTCTCGGTCTATCCATTATGTTGCAAATGGCAAGATTTCATTCTTTTTTATTGCTGAGTAATATTTCATTGTGTGTCCATTCATATATGGATAGACATTTAGGTTGCTTCTACATCTTGATTATTACTAGTAATGCTACAATGAACACAGGGGTGCACATACCTTTTCAAATTAGTGTTTTTGTTTTCTTTGGATAAATACCCAGAAGTGGAATTGCTGATTCATAGGATAGTTCTATTTTTAATTTCCTGGAATTTTCATTCTGTTTTCCTTAGTGGCTGCAGCTATTTACAATCCCACCAACAGTGCACCAGGGTTCCCTCACCACATCCTCACCAGCACTTATTATTTCTCCATTTATTAATGTGGCCCGGTGTATGGGAGGGGGGGGTGGTCCCTCAGCCCGGCCTGCACCCTCTCCAATCTGGGACCCCTCGAAGGATGTCCAACTGCCGGATTACAGGGATTGGGCCTAAACCGGCAGTCGGACATCCCTCTCGCAATCCTAACCACTCGCCTGCCTGATTGCCCCTAACCACTCTGCCTGCTGGCCTGATCACCCTCAACTGCCCCCCATGCCAGCATGCTTGCCCCCAAATACCACCCCTGCCGGCCTGCTCGCCCCCAATTGCCGCCCCTGCTGGCCTGCTCACCCCAAACTGCCCCCCCCCGCTGTCCTGATTACCCTCAACTGACTCCCACTGATGGCCTGCTCGCCCCTAACTGGCCCCCATGCTGGTCTGCTCACCCCCAACTGCACCCCCGCACCAGCCTAATCACCCCCAATGGCCCCCCCACTGGCCTGATCACCCACAACTGCCCTCCCCTCTTGGCCTATAACTGCCTCTACCTCGGCCCTGCCACCATGGCTTTGTCTAGAAGAATGTCCGGAAGGTCTCCTGGAAGGTCTCCCAGTCTAATTAGCATATTACCCTTTTATTAGTATAGGTAGAGGCCTGGTGCACAAGTGGGGGCCGGCTGGTTTGCCCTGAAGGGTGTCCCAGATCAGGGTGGGGATTCCCTTGGGGCGTGGGGCCTGTGGTGGTTTGCAGGCTGGCCACGCCCCCATGGGGTGAGGGTCCCCACTGGGGGGCGGTGGCTAGCCTGGATGAGGAGCTGAGGGCTGTTTTCAAGCTGGCCACACCCCCTTCAGGGTGGGGGTCCCCACTGGGATGCCTGGCCAGCCTGGGTGAGGGGCTGATGGCTGTTTGCAGGCTGGCCATGCCCCCCAGAGGAGACCCTCATCCCATGGGGGCGTGGTCAGCCTGGGTAAGGGGTTGAGGGCCATTTTCAGGCTGGCCACACCCCCTTCAGGGTGGGGGGAGTTCCGCTGGGGTGCCTGGCCAGCTTGGGTGAGAGGCTGATGGCTGTTTGCAGGCTGGCCAAGCCCCCCAGCGGGGACCCTCACCTATGGGGGTGTGGCCAGCCTGGATAAGGGGCTGAGGGCCATTTTCAGGCTGGCCACACCCCCTGGCGACCCAGACTCCCAGCCCCTCCTTGAGCGGAGGCCAGGATGGGCTGGAAGCTTCGCTTCCTCCGTCGCTGGGGGCAACCCAAGCCGCCTGCTCACTCCATCTCCAGTGCGCCATCTTTGTTGGGTTAATTTGCATACTCACTGAATGGCTTATGGGCGTTGTAGAGGTATGGTCACTTTGCATATTTCTCTTTTATTAGTGTAGATTATTTGTGTTATTTTCCATATGCACAACTGTAAGCTACCTTTGCCCCACACTGTATTTCATTCTTTATCTATAGCAGTCTATTTTAAGACATTCATGTTTGAATGTATTTTATAAGGACTATGTTTAATCCCCCTTCATACTTACGTTACTAATGTCATGTTTTAGACCTTTTTGTAATGTGTTATCTGCTACTATGTATTGTTTAAATCTGGTACTTTTTTCTTTTGACCATCCTAGTAGCCTTTCAAATGTCTGATTAGCTATATTTATTAAATATTTGGCTTTACCTGTGACTTTTTTTTTTTTTTTTCTGTTCTCATCTTTTCTTTTTTCTGGTTATGGCCTTTTCTTTTCTGCTTAAAGAAGACCCTTTAACATTTCTTGCAAAGCTAGCTTAATGGTGATGTTTTTGCTTGTCTGGGAAACTATTTCTTTTCAATTCTGAATGATAATCTTTCTGGGGAAATTATTCTAGGTTGTAGATTCCTTTTTTTCAGCACTTTCAAGATGTCCTGCCACTCCCTTCTGACATGTAAATTTGCTGATAGCATCACGGGGTTTCCTTTATACGTAACTCATTTTCCTCTCGGTGCCTTCAAGATCATATCCTCATCTTTAATTTGTAATATATCTTGGTGTGGGTTTCTTTGGGTTCATCTTATTTGGAACTCTCTATACTTTCTGGACCTGAATGTCTGTTTCCTTTCTCAGATTTGGAACGTTTTCAGCCATTATGTCTTCAAATAGGTTTTCTGTACCTTTCTCTCTCTTCTCCTTCTGGAAAGAACCCTTATGATATGAATGTTAGTGTGCATGATGTTATCCCAGATGTCCCTAAGATTATCCTCATTTTTAAAAAATTCTTTTTGCTGTTCTGATTGGTTGATTTCAACTAGTCTACCTTCGAGGTCACTGGTCCATTCTTCTGTGTTAGCTAATCTACTGTTGATTCCTTCTAACGTATTTTTCATTGCAGTTATTGTATTCTTTGGGTCTGCTTTGTTTGTTCTTACACTGTCTCTTTGTTGTTCTCCCAAAGTTCCTCTATTGCACTCTCAAATTTGGTGAACATCCTTATGACTATTTCTTTTAATTCTTAATCAGACAAGTTAGTTATCTCCATTTCCTTAGGGGTTTTTTTCCGGGGATTTTTCTTATTCATTCACTTAACAGAGATTCTGCTGTCTTTTCATTTTGTTTGATTTTCTATGTTTGTTTATATAAATTAGACAAAATAGCTCTCTCTCCCAGTCTTGGACAAGTGGCCTAATGGTAAAGCAGCCTCTGTAGGCTGCCAGGTGGTTTTGGCAGGATGGTAGGAGCTGAACAGGTGCCTAAGGTGTCCAAATTGCTGGCCTACTGAGCTAGAGTGGTTCCAAGTGGGGAGGCCACATTGTGCAGCCACGCCCTGTGGGTTCTATTCTGCTTGCTCCCTTTGCTCGCGGCAAAAATGGGCTCAGGCGGTGTGTCCGGAAACACAGGGCAGTGATCTTGCAGGTAGGCCAGAGCACCTGGATAGAGCCCCCACCCACCCTATGGAGACAGAGGGGGACATAAACAATGACCTGCAGTCCCAGGAGAGCCCTCGCGGCTCTCCAGCCTTCTCTTTATGTCTCTCTCTTGTTTGTTATGCAGAAAGTGGTCTTGTGTAGAAGTGACCTCTTTGCAGGCTCCTCTGCTGGGTAGTTTAGGGAATCCAGCTGGATCCAGGCAGACACTTGGTTCCTGGGGCACTGGCTGGTGTGGCTGGAGTGGTTCCTGGCCTTCCCGCCAGGTGCAGTGGTGACACCTGTTGTTCCTGCTTGCTCTCTCGCTCAGAGACAAGTGGCTCTGGGCGATGTAGCTGTTAACTGCTGGGGTGATCTTGCAGATAGGCCAACGCCCAGATCAGAGCTCCACCAGCCACATGGAAGTGGAGGGGAATGTAAACAATGGCACCACCCGCTGCTCCCCAGCCATCTCTATTGTCTCTTTACCTTGTTATTCAGGAAGTGCTCATTTTCAGCATACCTATATATTTGAGTTTGCTCATGGGAGAGGGGAGTTCAGCATCCTTCCCTGATTCCATCTGGTATATTTCTACCCCTTGCAGCCAAGAGATATTATCTTGACCAACATAATTCAGGGCTAGTGAATAAATGTTAGGTTAGTGTTTGGGAGAACACAGTGGCAGAAATATGGTGTGTATGTTGTAGGCTATGTTAATTACATGTATTCTCAAGGAAAGATGAATGCAAATACTATGCCGCCCAAGAGAACCCAACAACTGAGGGAAGGTATAAAACATCCAGGAATTGGCTGATGGTCAGAACATAAAATGTAAATGACAGCAAGAACTACCAGTGAGCTATAAAGGTTCTGTCAACACCCACTCCCTCACCCCCACCGCCCACACACCGAGGTCCCTCCCACATGACAGACACCCACATCGGACACACACCAGCCACAGAAAGTAGAGCGCAAGGATGACTTGCAGAGGGGCTGACCAGATCATGTTAATGTATGTGGTCAGGTCCATGAACCGCTGGGCGTCCACAGACATGAGGTTGACGATCTCCCCGACCGTGGAGGATTTTCTGGCAGAATTGGTGATCACCAGGGCCTGTGGGACAAAGGAGAGGGAAAGGGTGAGCGTGGCAGATGAAGAGCCTGCGCTCTACCTCCAGGCCCTTGAGAAGGAAGGAGGCTGCTCAAGAATGGAAAGGCCACTGCTCTTTCCTCCTCCCCTGCTGACTTACCTGCCTTCCCAGCTCGTCCGTCTCAGCAGGAAGCCTCCACTCGTATGGATGCACTCACTGCCTCCCCATCTTGAGGCAGTGGAAGGGAACTCAGAAGTTGCCTAAACCTGGACTTTGCATCCTTTTTTGTGTACACACGCCTTACCCGGGAAGTTTATTACCACAGAGGCTCTGATTCACCCGAGACTCTGCATTTCTAACAGGCTCCCAGATGATGCTGGCTCCGCTCGTCCCCAAACACACTGAGGGACCAAGGTCTAGGCCAGGGTTTCTCAATGTTGGCATTCCAGACAATCGAGGCTGGGTCATGCTTGGTGGGCTGTCCTGTGCAATACAGGATGTTTAGCAGCATCCCTGGCCTCTCCCCACTAGATGCCCGCACCCCCAGGTATGACAACCAAAAACATCTCCAGACATGGACAAACATCACCTGGAGGGACAAAACACCCTGGTTTTCAGACATGGCTTCACACTATGATCTGGGACTTTTAGAAATAATGATGCCTGGGTCCCACCTAAGAGATCCTGGTTTGGTTTCTTGGGGTACAACAGCCCCTGGCATCAGGAGTTTTTGAAGCTCTCTAGGCGAGTCTGACTTGCAGACAGGGCTGGGAACTAATGAGCTAGTCCGTTCTTCCGTTCTGCTAGACAGTCTCTTCCCAGCCCATGGGGCCCAAGCAGTGTCCTTGCCGCAGAGGCTAAGGAGAGAGTGACCAAGAAGGTAATCCAGCTCCTTTAGAGCCTGCTACGTACCCTGTCACCCAGGGAAGGGGCCATCTGCTCAGGTCAAATGGAGAGTGAGAACAAGCTCAAACACAGACTGTGACTAGCAGAGCTAGGATCTGAACTTGGATTTCCCAAAATCCAAGTATCACCTGAGAAATTCCGTCTCCCATGGCTGCCACGGGGGCTCAAGGACTCCTAAAGGCTCACCCCTGAATCTGCTTTGCTGAGGCCTAATGCAGAACTGCCAATCCGTGCCGTCCGCAGTCCCTGAGGCCACCCCGGGGCCACTGCTCCAGGAGCTGGGCTTGCAATCCCCGTGGTGGTCCCAGAGGACCCAGCCAAGTCCCTACAGATTGTGGGGCCACAGCAGATGTCAAAGTCGGCCCCCGTGCTCACGACCTGGCCTCACCCACCTTCCGGTAGACGGCACCGATGACGGCGGTCTTGACCCTCATGCCGCTGACGAAGCAGATGTGGAAGTACTGGTGCAGCATGAGGGTCTGCAAGCAGGCGCTGAGGAACAGGACCGCGGTGTAGAAGTAGCCCTGCCAGTTCGGGGCCTTCTCGTCGTTCACAAAGTTGATGAGCAACCTGCGAAGGCGCAAGGACAGAGCGCAGAATGACGTGCATGTGCGGGGGGGAAAGTCTTTGAGCTTCAGCATTTTTATTTTCCCCCAAGCTGGGTGAGGCGAGCACTAGTACTTCAATTTTACAGGTTGACAACCAAATCCATGGTGGTGATCTGACGGACAGCAGCTCATGTATGACAGGGTGCCTTAGGCTTCTTGCACGGACTGCTCTAGCTCATCACCCGCAAGTCACCCGCAGCAGGTAACCAAATAGAGAGCATAAGGGGACAGAGCAGGGAAGGCTAGAGAACAAATATGTGGCTCCAAAGAGACGGGGGGGGGGGGGGGGGGGGAGAAAGAGATAGGTAGGTAAACACAGAGCAGAGAGAGGTAACCTCCTTTCTGACTTTCTGGTTTGAGCTGCAATTTTCATGGGATCTTCGCTGCCTAAGACAGTCCTCTCTCTCGTCCCCCTTTTTGGCTTCAGGGGAACCTAGTAAGTAGTTTCTGTTACCTGCAATCAAAGTGGCCTTAATTAAGATGCTATTAAAGAAAAGCACCAGGCAAAGCAGGTAGACGAAGAGACTGGGCTGTAAAAGCCCCCTGGAGCATGCCACCTGACCCTAAGGTGCCCCCCGACCCTAAGGGAGCATTAGAAGGATGCGAAGAGTTGCTCAGCTGGGAAGGAAGGGGTCTTACTTCAAGATCTCCGGGCCGGTAAACATCATAAGGTCGTGCAGGGCCTTGAAGACGAAGCTCATGAGGAAGTGGGGCCCGAAGGTCTTGTACAGCACCTTGAACAGGGACGGCTCCCGCACCTTCTGGGGGGCCCTGACTATCAGAGCCTCGGCCTCCTCGTTCACATCCACCTTGGAGCCCCCTTTGGGCTTGGCGGGATCCTTGGAGGAGTACACGATCTTCACCGGCTGCCTGGAACACAGGGAGTGTGGAGCCATGTGGGCTCTGCCAGAGGCTGAGCCCACCGGCTGCCAGGGCGGCCAGAGAACCCCACCCTTCGGGAGGCTCGGCCAGAGAACCCCAGTCATCGCAGAGGCAGCTTATTAGCACGGTGGCTATGAACTTGGACTCAGGATCTTGGCTCGGCCACTGGCCAGCTGTGTGACTGAGGCAAATCCTTAGTTTCCTCGTCTGTAAAATGCAGATTAAAGTAGGACCTACCTCCTAGGGCTGTTGTGAGAATGAAACGAGTTAATAGGCGTGAAGGGCACAGCAGAGTGCCAGCCCCAAACTGGTCTACAGATTCAGTGCAATCGCTATCAGAATCCCAGCTGGCTCCTCTGTAGAAACTGGCAAGCTAATACTAACATGTATATGGAATCTCAAGGGACCCAGAAGAGCCAAAACAATCTTGAAATGGGTTAGAGACCTAAACATAGAGCTAACACTAGAGAAATCTTAGAAGGCAACAGAGGGATCAATTTTCATGACTTTGGATTTAGCAATGGATTCTTAGATATAAACACCAAAAGCACAAGCAACAAAAGAAAAAATAAACTGAACTTCATCAAAATAAAAAACGATAGTACTTCAAAACACACTACCAAGAAAGTGAATCCTCACACAGTCCTTGAGAAGATTTCATGGTGGGGGCGGGGGGGGCGGGGGGAAGAGTGAAAAGACAACCCATGGAATGGGAGAAAATATTTACAAATTAAAAATCTGATAAAGGCCCTGGCCAGTTGCTCAGTGGTTAGCGCATAGGCATGTGCAGAATGAAGGGTCGCAGGTTTGACTCCGGTCAAGGGCATGTACCTTGGTAGCAGGTTTCGCAGCCCCAGTAGAGGTGTGTGTGGGAGGCAACTCGATGTGTCTCTTTCATGGTGACGTTTCTCTATCTCTCGCCGCCCTCCTTCCTCCCTCCACTCAATCTGAAAATCAATGGGAAAAATATCCCGGACCCCCCCCACCCCGTCTCCTAGATCTGATCAGGCCTGTGTCCTGTCCGTTCCATAGCTGGGATGTATGTAGTTGAGTAAGGATTTTTCTTAAAGTCTAATAAAGGACTTGTAACTGCGACACATAACGAATTCCTCCAACTCACTAAGAAAAAGACAACCCAATTTTTTAAAAGGGGCAAAGAGCATATGCAAATTGCCAGTGAGCATATGAAATGTTGCTTAACATCATTAGTCACCAGGGAAATGCAACCCCAAACCACTGTCAGATATTACTTCACAGCCATGAGGATGGCTATCATGAGAAAGTCAGATAAAACAGTGTCTGCAAGGATGTGCAAAAATCGGAACCTTCATACATGCCCCTGTGGAGTCCTCTCTCATTCGGAACAGGACACTGCAGAAATGGTGGAGCATCACGTGTGAGATTAGACCACAGGGCACGCTTTGGCTTTCACCTTATCTCTTAGGTCATTCACTCTGGGCAAAGCCAACTGCCATGTTGCAAGGGCACTCAATGAGCCCTCTGGAAAGGCCCCCGTGGTGAGACCTCGCCAGCAGCCAGCACTAACCTGCCAGCCATGGGCAACCTGGAGCAGATCCTGAGTGGCCCGAGCTGAGCCTGCAGAGGACCGCGGCCCTGGTTGCTGACTGCAACCTCATGAGAGACGCTGAGCCAGAACCACCCAGCTAGGCCGCTCCTGGGTCCCTGACTCAGTGAATGGACATTGTTCTTTCAGCTGCTGTGTTTGGGGGTAATTTGCTATGCAGCAGCAGATATACCCCTAGCTCCCATCTACCAAAATGCAGTGAAAACAACATCCTCAAATGGCTAAGCCTGGACTCCAAGCTTCATCCCCACCCAACCCTAACATTTACAACTTACAAACTTCTTCCACAGCATGAGTTCACTGAATAGCATTTGATTTCAGGGGACTCTTTTTTTTTCTTTTCCTGAATTGATCTTTTTCCCCCCAGAACAGTGGTCAGCAAACTCATTAGTCAACAGAGCCAAATAGCAACAGTACAAAGATTGAAATTTCTTTTTGAGAGTCGAAAACCAACTTCTGCGTATGGGCCACGAAGTTTCAATCGCACTGTACGTGCGCGCCCGCACGCGGTATTTTGTGGAAGAGCCACACTCAAGGGGCCAAAGAGCCGCATGTGGCTCGCGAGCCGCGGTTTGCCGACCACTGCCCCAGAACATTTTGTGTTTGCTTTTGTTGCTTTTTTTTTTTTAGTCTTTATTGTTGAAAGTATTAAATACGTTCCCTTTTTCCCTCCCATTGACCCTGTCTAGTCCGACCCCGCCTCCTGCCCCAGGCCTTCACCACCCTATTGTCGGTGTCCATGGGTTATGCACATATGCATACAAGTTCTTTGCTTGATCTCTTCATTACAGGGGACTCTTGCTTGTCACTTCTATGTCACCTCTATGCCGCATCTGCCCATCTGGACCATGAGAAACTGCCCCCCGGAGACCACAGCCTTCCCACCTGCCTTGGCCGTGTCCCACTCCAAACTGGGGGCCCTAGTCTAGGCCCTGTCAAGTCCTGGTCTTTCTCCTCTGTGCTCCCTGCCCCAGGAAAGGACCCGAAACATGGGACTCATCCCGGACCCCAACCCCCTCAGTCTCCTAGATCTGATCAGGCCTGTGTCCTGTCGTTCCACATATGGGATGTATGTAGTCATCTGTCCACTCCTCCCATCTCCACAGCCTCCACCCGAGCAAGGGACCACTGCCAGGTCCGCCTCGCCACTCCCCATTTCCTCCCGTTCTTGTTCCCTTACAACCAACTCCCGGGACAGCAGCCAGTGGGACCATCCTAAAAACTCATGGTTCTCCTCCTCCAACCCCACCGACGACTTTCCACTGCACCCAGAGTGAAACGTAAGCTCTGTGTGAAGCTGCACAACTTCCTGTGGCTGCCGTAACAAGCTGCCACCAACTAGGGCGCTTAGAACAGCACAAACTTAGCACCTCGTACTCCCGGAGGTCGGAGACCTACGTGGGCACACAGGGCTGCGTTGCTCTGGAGCCTCTCGGGAGAACCAGCTTCCCTGCCAGCCAAGCTTCTAGAAGCTGCCTACAGTCCCAGCTCGAAGCCCCTTCCTCTGCCTTCAAAACCAGCAGCATAGCATCCCCGCCCCCCCCCCCCCACCTGCTTCCTCTCTCTCTGACCTCCTATCTCCCTCTTATAAGGACACGTGATTATTTGGCCCACGCAATACACAACAGTCTCCCCATTTCAAAATCCTCCACTCAATCCCACCCGCCAAGTCCCTCTGCGATGGGAGGTGACATAGTCTCAGGTTCTGGGGATTAGGACGTGGACATCTTTGGAGAAGAGGAACA
This sequence comes from Cnephaeus nilssonii, assembly GCF_951640355.1. NCBI lineage: Eukaryota > Metazoa > Chordata > Mammalia > Chiroptera > Vespertilionidae > Cnephaeus > Cnephaeus nilssonii. The sequence continues at coordinate 25,922,553 of NC_137073.1, read as the reverse complement.
CTATTCCACGGGCCACAGAGGATTATTTGTGCTCTGTGCTGTCTGTGTGACCACGTAAGGTCCTTCCCTGCCCACTTCACCAACTTTCCCCGGTTTCTGGCTGGGTTTGGTATTTCTTTCGGCACACATGCCTTCTTGGCAAGGAGAAGGCAGCCAGCAGAGAGGAAGGGAGTGGCGCAGCCCTCCCCCATTCATTCTCTGCGCCACTTCCCAAGCTGGGCCCTGGCCCTGGGCCGGCGTGGCCTGGCTAACCCAGGGCTGTTTTCTGTGGCTGGGAGACGGGCTGCCAAAGGAATAGGAGGAGGTTTGGGGCAGGCAGAAAGGAGGGCGGCTCAGGCCTGGGGGAAGAGGTCAAGAACGGTGGAAAGGATCAGCTAAGGCCTGGTCAGGGGAAAAACACACAGTGACAAGGGGCCTGTGAGGAAGGCACTCCGGGAAGGGGGAAGCCAGCAGGAGGGGAATGGAAAGTTAAAGGGGAAGGTCTGAATAGGGAGAAACTGCCTGGAACAGGGGAACAGAAACAGGTGAGGAAGCTGGAACCTGGGAAGAAAAAGGGACTTGCAGACTCGACAGGATTTCGACATCACTCATCTATGAATGGACTGAACACATGCCCTGGGGAGAGGGCCCCACCATCAAGGAGCTCGTGACAGAAATGGGTCTTCACAGCCCGTGGGAGCAACACCTGCAGGCTAAGGGAACAGGCCCAGCTGGGGAGGTGAAGGGGGCTCCAGGCACAGGGAACAGGTGAGCAAGGCCCGGGACTAAGGATTTTGAAAAGAGCGGGGACACCTCTTCTGGGAAGTCAGAGCCTCGAGATAGCCAGGGGGTGGGAGAGCAGGCTGGGAGGGCCTTGGACCCACCAAGTAGCAGTGAGGAGCTACGGATGGCTCTGTCTGTCATTGGTTAAATAAGGCCTTTCATCTTTTGGCAAAGGAGAAATCTCACACTTAAAGTGGTCTTAGCCTGATGAAAGTTCCACATTTCTGGATATACTCTGAGCGCGATCTTGGACCCATAAATACCCAATGTAACACAGAAGGGCGGATGTGATCTCCAGTCTCGGAGAAAGGATTTTACCAACTTGAGGCACATTTCCACCACCACCACCAAAGAGCCCTCCTGGGAAATGAGCCCTCCTGGGAAAGCACAGCCCTGGCAGGACTTCAACGTCACAGATGCAAATGTTCAAGCCGTTCTTCCTTTTTATGTTATCTTTTTGTTTTGTTTGTTTTAGTGCTTTTCCTTCCTCAAAAAACACAGGCTTCTCAAGGGGGAAGCCTGTGTTTTGCAAATTTGCATTCTCTGATGGTCCCACCTACTGAGCCAGAGACCAGACGGCCTGTGAGGTACGGAACAGTCCCAAAGGAAGAAGCTGGCGGGCGCCCATGCAGGTGAAAGGCCTGGAATTACCTAAGTCTAGAATCCAATGCCATCTTCTGGAATAAATCCATACACAGTGTGCGTTTTCTTTTTTGTAAGTTTAAATATGCCTCAAATTATTTTTTTTTTAGGAAAGCAATGACTGTGCAAATTAGGGAAAGACTTTAATTGGTTAGGAACTTTGCCAAGCGTTGGTGACCACTTAGCAAACTCCTGGTCTGTGAGGGTGCTGGTGGATCAGGTCTCCAGAACCACAGACCGGTCAGCTGAGCTGCTGCAGACAAGTCTCCCCTAAGGAGCCAGCAGCGACTCCTTAGTTATATTCTACTGCATGCCTGAACATTTACACACTGAAACATGTGTCGTTTATTATAAATCCCTCACCTTTTAGTTTTCCTTTAAGGTCTAGTGAGAGCATTAGCAGTATGTTGATTTTTTAAATTGGATATGTGGCAGGTTATTTTTATCTATATTTTTCCTTAAGCTGAGGAATAGAGTGAAGAAATAAAATGAAGTCACTAGAGTTGAACTGCAAAATTCCTAAAAACAAGGAGGTTGAGGCCTGAGGAAACAATTCCATTCCTGTTTGAACTATCCTGGGAACTGATTGATTGAGCGTGCCAGTCCTGATGTGGTAGGCAGTGAGACATGAGCAGAGCAAGGACGATGGGCTGGGTACAGAAGGTCACCAGGGTGGAAAGCCACAGATGCCTGACAAAGGACAACTGTAAGATGGGACCTTACCTCATGGAGCATATCGCCATCATGTGTCATGAGGTTTGGACCCCCTGATCTTTCCTCCCTTGAGATAACATCTAGGCCTCAGTTGTATTTCAGCTCCAAGCCCAGAAAAGCAAAACCAGACAAGCTATGCCACAGCTGACCTCAGGACCAGCTATATTGAATAATAACCCCTGCCCTGGCTGACCTCAGGATCAGCTACACTGAATAATGACCCCTGACCTGGCTGACCTCAGGACCAGCAACACTGAATAATGACCCCTGCCCTGGCTGACCTCAGGGCCAGCTACAATGAATAATGACCCCTGATAACCCCTACCCTGGCTGACCTCAGGGCCAGCTTCATTGAATAATGACCCTCTGCTCTGCCACCAAGTAATCAATCAGTGGAGACCCTGACCCTGAAAGGACACACATGGAAAACTGCTGAATATTCTATTGAGATCTTCCCCGGGACCTCCCCTAAAATCTTCGCCCTTAAAACCCTTAGGAGAGCCCTAACCGGTTTAGCTCAGTGGATAGAGCATCGGCCTGCAGACTAAAGGGTCCCAGGTTCGATTCCGGTCAAGGGCATGTACCTTGTTGCGGGCACATCCCCAGTAGGGGGTGTGCAGGAGGCAGCTGATCGATGTTTCTCTCTCATAGATGTTTCTAACTCTCTATCCCTCTCCCTTCCTCTCTGTAAAAAATCAATAAAATATATATTTTTTTTAAAAAAAGAAAAGAAGCCATAACCGGTTTGGCTCAGTGGATAGAGCGTCGGCCTGCGGACTGAAGGGTCCCAGGTTCAATTCTGGTCAAGGGCATATACCTTGGTTGCGGGCACATCCCCAGTAGGGGGTGTGCAGGAGGCAGCTGATCGATGTTTCTCTCTCATCGATGTTTCTAACTCTCTATCCCTCTCCCTTCCTCTCTGTAAAAAATCAATAAAATACATATATTTTTTTTTAAAAAAGTAAATAAAATAGAACCATATTATAGGTATCCTATAGGACTGGCTTCTTTCACTCATCTTCCTGTTTTAAAAACACACACACAAAACCCCTTAGGAGAGAGCACCCAGGAGCATGCCCGTGCCTTTCTCCTCCCCCTCGCCCTCCTCTTCCCCCAGGTGTGTCACCTTTACCTTCCTCACTTCTAAGCTCCTTCCTTTACCTCTATAACTTGTTTCCTACACTCAACTCTTCTACCCCTATGACTTTCCAAATAAATGTTCTCTGAGAGTTTGAGTCTTGACTCTGAATTCTTTCCTAACCAGACCTCAAGAACCGAGGCTGCTGAACCCAGGTCCGGTCTGACACCTCCCCCCCGCCCCCCAGCCCCGTGTCAATACCTGGATATACATCAGACCTCCAGGTAACCCTGTGACACCCCTGGAGGACTAAGGAAAGAATGTTCACATATCCAGACCACCTGACGTCCAGGATCCAGACCAGCTGTCATCTAGAGCAGTGGTCGCCAACCGGTGGTCCCTGGACCACTGGTGGTCCATGAGGTCCGAAAGGTTGGCGACCGCTGATCTAGAGGATTCCCATCTCGGACCAATCCAGAGGCTAAGAGGGCAGGACTGATTCTTCTCAAGAACGTACCGTTTACTACAGGACTCCTAGCTTTTCTTTCTTCTTGAAAGCGAGGGTCCTTATGACTTAGATAAAATAAGTTTTAAACCCTAGCACTAGAAATCCTATCTCTTTCTTCTCTGTACCCCTCAGAGACCTAGCCTCCCTCCCCCATTATCGGCAACCGCTGACACAGCAGAAGACACTAGCCCAGACCTGACTAATGATCACAAGGCCCGACCCTCTGGCAGGCTAAAGAGAACATCCTGCTTGGCCTCAGCTATGTTTCAGCTCCCCTGGCTACCTTCCCAGCAGACCAGACTGAGGGACTCAGGAGCAGACCTCAGAACTGTCCTCAAGACTGAAGGAATGATTTGTTATCCTTACCTCTCCTTGGACCGACCAGCCCCCAGCAGGACCCCACACCCCCTAACCTTCGATGCCTTGTGATTCTGCCCTATATAATCTGAACCTACAGGCCTTCGGGAGTCTGGTCTCAAGCATTAGCTTCCCATCTGGCCAATTCAGTATTAAACTATTTTTCTTTCTATACTGAGAACTCCTGCTCATGCATTTCTTTGGACCAGTGTGTACAGGCCGACGGACTCATAAACATTGGGGTCCCGGTAACACACTCTTAGGTATTGCCCAGCTGTGCTCCTGGTTTGCAGGTCCTAAAACCCTTAAATAAACCTTTATCATTTATTTCTAGCCAAAGCCTCCAGACTCTTTTTGAGTTCATTTGACAAATCCAGTGAAGGAGCTGTTACAAAATCTTTGTCTTCAAGGGGATGACGAGTCTGAGGGTTGAGAACCACTGCCTAACATGCATATTTTGGAAAGTTTTGTTTTCTTTTGTTTTTTATTTGTTATTTGCTATTTGCATTCCTTTGTGAACCAGAGACAATTAAGTAAAACGGTCACTCTTTCTTTAAACACTACCACTTGTTTAATATACAGTTTTATTGGGGGTATAACTGATATACGACCAACTGCACATATTTAAAGTGTACAATGTGACGAGCTTTGACACATGTATACACCTGTGAGTCCACCAGGGAAATCAAAATAAAGAACACATCCATCGTCTCCAAAGGTCCCCGCCCACCTCTCTACCTCTCCCCCATCCTGGCAACCACTGATCTGATTTCTGTTACTCTACAATGGTTTCCATTTTCTACAATTATATATAATGGAACCACCTAGTATGCACTCCGGGCTCTGTTCACTCGGCATAATTATTTTGAGACATTTCCGTATTGTCAAGTGTATCAAGAGAGAATTCCTTTCTTTTGTTCTAATGTATTCCCTTCATAGCTACACCATGTTTTGTATGTCTGTTCCCTTGTCAGTGGATGTTTGGGTGGCTTCCAGCTTGGCCCTCGCACACAAAGCTGCTCTGCAAGTGTTTTATGAACACGTCTCCAGTTATCTTGGGTTACACACCTAGAAGAAGAATGGCTGGTGGTACAATAACTAACGTTTTAAAAAACTGCCAAACTCATTTCCAGAGCCAATGAAGTTTTTATAGTCCTGCCAGCAGGAACCACAGTCCACCATGGCCTTAACCTACAGGAGGCCAAGAATCAAAGAGAAATCTCCACTCCATTTTGTTAAACTCGAAAGTATTTGATAGAAACCAATGAAGCATTGCAATTTAAAAGGTGGGGATGGGGTGGGGAGAGGGGAGGAAGCAGCCAGACCTGACTTTGGAGCGGAGTCACCCAAGGCTAAAGAGGGGAGTGAGAGGGACTGGGTTGTGGAGACCGGAGAGCAAGAAGCCAAGCCAGACCCCCTGCCCGGCTGCCACTGCCTGCTCCCCAGAAGGCCCGGGACACCCAGCAGCGGAGCCACACAGGCTACACTGGTCTCCAGCTAACTAAAGAGGCCTCACTGCAAGAGGCCACACCCCGAAATTCCCAGAACCGGACTCTCCTCTCACCCCCACCTTGTCCGTCCCTCCACAGGGGTTACAGGCGCTAGATCTGGCTCACGCCTCTGGGAACAGAGTAAGTGACCTACAAGCCAGAGTCCCGACCCGAGGCAGCGAACTCCCAAGCTGAGACTCCCCCCCCCCCCCCCCCAAAGGCCAAGGTGCTAATGGAGACAGCACCCCGCGGGTGGCCCAATGAGCCGTTTCTCAGCATGTTCTCCCAGGCGGGATGCAAGCGCCCAGCCCGGCCAGCAAGAGGAATAAACACAGCCTGCACACCAGTACCTGCCCAGGGTTTTCACAGGGCTTATCCAATGACAGATAACTTATCGGGTGATGTTTATCTCGCTGAATTCTCAGAAAGCTCTCTACCTAGGAAACAAAGCCTCCAGGGCAACTCTCAAGCCCGCCAGCGTCTCCCCCTCCAGTGTCTCGACATCCCCTCTCCTGCCCCCCCCCCCCGCCCCCGCCCCCGCCCGCCCCGTGATCCGCCTGCCCCACGGCAGTCCCAGGGTGGTTACAGAGCAGAACTCACCCCGTGCCATTGCCCTACCTGAAACCCACCTCTTCCTTCTCCCCGCACATGGGGTCAGATCCTAACTCCCTCCCGCGGCCCAGAGACCCTGCAAATACTTCTGCTTTATCTCCTCCCGGTCGGGGAAGGGGGTGAGCACTGGTCCCAGAGTGCGTCTGGCTTCCCCCGAGACAGCAGGACTCACACTTACTTTCTGGACTTGGCACATTCCTTCTTCCAGTTCTTGACCAAAATGGGCACAACTTGTTCTGACATGTCCTCCTTATTCAGGGAACAGAGGTCAGTGCTCTCCAGGGGCTGGCGGTAGCCCCGGACCATCAACCTGGGGCAGGAACACAAGGAGGGAGGCGGTGAGAGTCGAGAAGAAGTGGACAATGGCCCTCACCGCACCCGCCCGCCACCGCCACCTCATGGCAGCCCCGCAGCGAAGGCAGCTGAGCGACTGGGACAATCTGGATGTGGATGGACGTGTGGGTACATTGAATAATTATTGCTAAATTCTGTCAGGTCACCCAGGAAAAATGGCCTCTTTTTTTTAGAGACACACACAGAATAGTTAGGAGGGAAAGACCAGGATGGCTCCAATGTACTTTACATCTGGGTGGTGAATTTAGTGAGGTGTATTGGACTAGTCTTTCTACATGTTTGAACACTTTCATAGTAAAAAGTAAACCTAATATTTTAACGTGCTGTTTTAAAAGAATTTCAAACTTTCAGAAAACTCACATGAATTGTACAAAGAATTGCCATCTACCCTTCATCTCGTTCCCCAGTTTGCTGTATCCTTTTCTGTCTCTATAAACACACTTGTGTGAACACATTCTTTTCTGAACCATTTCAAAGTAGGTTGCAGACTCTAAACACTTTACCCCTAAATATCAGTGTGCATCCATCCCCCGAACAAAAAGGACATGTTCTTATATAACCAGGGAACAATCATCAAACTCAGAAATACCAGCATGGATGGCATAGCCCACAGTCCATATTTAAATTATACTAACTGTCCCTTGCCCGGCGAGTGTGGTTCAGTGGTTGAGCATCGACCTAGGAACCAAGAGGTCAGCGGTTCGATTCCCAGTCAGGACACATGCCTGGTTGTGGACTCAATCCCCAGTAGGGGGCATGCAGGAGGCAGCTGATTGGTGATGTTTCTCTCTCACTGATGTTTCTATCCCTCTCTCTCTCTAAAAATCAATAAAAACTTAAAAATTTAAATTATACTAACTGTCCCAATGGTGTTCTTTAACAATAATTTGAAAAATAATTAGGTCTGAAAAGTATTTAATTTAAAAAATTTTTGTAAAAACTTTATAAAGACAAGGAACAATGCTGATTGGGGGGTGGGGGGGATGTTTCAAAAAATCCCCAGTAAGATGCTGACCATGTGGGGGAGGGGGAGGAATGTGCAAAAAAAACCAAACACACACAAAAAGCAGAAGAGAGCTTATCGAACTGTTGACTGTGATTGCCTTCTGGTGCTTTCTGTTGTTGATCTATGCATGTTTCTCTTACCCACATTCCCTACGTTGCCTGTATATTACGTTTCGGATGGTGAAGGGTTTGAAACAATGCCAATAATAGTAATTATTCCTAATGTTAAAAAATACCCAAACCCAAAGCTAAGACAAGAGCATGCAGCTGCCCTAGGCCAAGCCGTCCACAGAGGTCCCAGTGGCTGTGGGGACAAGGTCAGTGTCTCTGAGACCCATGTCCGGGGCAGGCACACTCAGGGCACAGCTATGCCACACACTCCCTCCCCCCACAACTCCTCTCTTCCCCCCACCCTGGGCAGGAGGGCCAGGCCTTACCCCGTGATCCACCAGAAGGAGATCCTGGAAAGGAAGGACGCACCAGACTCCGGGCAAGGATTCTAGTGGAGAGAAACACAGGGTGGGGAGGGTGAATGATTCCACGTCTCATCGCTGATAGCACTCGGAAGCCCACTCTTCCTCCCAGAGGACCAGCAGCCACTCTCACGCCACTAGTTTGCACCCTGAAAGGATGCCTCTCCTGAGCCTTAAATAAACCCATGGCAGCTCTCGCAGTTTCACCCAGCAAATATGTGAGCGTCTACTACGTGTAAAAATGGTACAGGGCCTTATCTTGTATCCCCACAGCAACCCAACGAGCGTGGTGCTACTGCTGTCCCCACTTCGCTCCATGCGTTCATTCATTCAAGTATTTTCTGAGCATCTACTGTGTGCCTAGCACCGTGTACACAAATCTCAACGAAGAGACATAAGCCCCCTTTAGAAAGGTGGTAGGGGTAATAAGCATGACATCACCTGCTGACATTCTCTACTAGCTAGCTCTATTCTGAGCTCTTTACACAAATTATCTCATTCGATCTTCATAACCTCCTAATGAAGTAGGTAAAAACATCAACCTCCTTTTGTAACGGAAGACACTGAGGAGCCCAGGGGCGAAATGACTGGCCCAGGGTCCCCAGCGGGAAGTGGCAGAACCAGGATGTGAGCTGCAGTCAGGCCCCAGAGAGAGACGTTAATAAATGATCCCGTGAACAAATACAAAACTACAACTGCGATGGGGATCACACCCCAAGGGTATGTCAGGGGGATCACTGGTATCTTCCTGGGCTCACAGTATTTAAGAGAGCCGACAGGGGCTGGGGCCTGACCCAGTAAGGAGGTCCGGGAAGGGGTTCCTGAGGAAGATGTGCAAGGTGAGGTCTGAAGAGCGAGACAGGACAATGAAGTGAAGGGGAGCGGCAAGGCGGCTCCGCAGTGAGCACAGCATGTGCAAAGGCCTGGTGGCATATGGGGGCATAACCCGCTCCAGGGACTAAGAGGGGGTGTGGGCAGTCTATGCTGGAGGCCACGTACGGAATTTGGGTCTTCGTCCAAAGGGCTATGGGGACATGGACAGATTCTCAGCAGGCTCTCAGAGAACCGCTTTCCCAAAGGCGCAAAGAGAGCTCCAGTTCAACAACACACAGACAAGGGAAGGGATAGCAGCGTGGAGCCGCTGGGATGACACACACGGCCGGCTTTCACTGCTGAAACGTTCAGCTCTAAATTCTCAGCTACCAGCTTTAGTGAAGGGGTCGCCGTGCAGCGATGAGCTCTTCGGCTGAGGATGGTGCTCAAGGTTCCAGCATTTTTCAAAGATGAGGCACTGAGAGACCCCCTGGGCCCAGTAGTTTTCCATCGGGGCTGGGAGCGCTTTTAGAAAACACCATACCTGGGCCCCACCCCCCCGAGATTCCGATTAAGCTGGTTTGGGGTGGGACCAAGGCATCTTTGTTTTTAGCTCCCACAGTCTCCTTGGCAAAGTGGCTGGGCAGGAAATGTATAAGATAAGCCTAGAACACCGTGTAACACCCAACACCAAGGAAACTAAAGCTGAGTAGGATTGCTAACAGGCCTCGGGAGCAACCAGGCGTGGCTCCCACTGGCCCACAGAGGGACAATCTGAGCTGCTATAAGGACAGTAAACAGAATGAACTGAAACACATCACATGTTTAAATACACAAGTTCATACTGGCACTGGAAAAAAACAAAAACACTTCTTGATGTCACCCATAAAAGATGCTAGTGAACCAAGTCATTCTGAACACAGAAAACGGGTAGGACACAAGCATTTTCCCCGCCTGTGCTAACTGACCTACACCAGAGGGGGGACCAAAGAGATGAGGGGAAGAGTCTTTGCATAGAAAGAGTCCAGCTAATAAATGAAGGAATGATAGGACGTAAGAAAGTGCACCAGCTTGCAACCACAATAGAGTATGGAAATATTTGATGACATTAAAGATACTAGTCGTATTGTTTAAAATCATACTCTTTTAGATACTATCACTGGGGCAGGTTGGGTGAAGGGTACACAGGAACTCTGTAAATTTTGCAAGTTTTTGTGAGTTATTTCAAAATAAAAAGTTATTAAAAACTTAAAATCCCTGCCCTGCCCGGTGTGGCTCAGTTGGTTGAGTATCATCCCATGCACTGAAAGGTCACTGGTTCAATTCCCGCCAGTGCACATGCCCGGGTTGTAGACTCAATCCCAGTCAGGATGCATGTGGGAGGTGGCCATCAATGTTTCTCTCTCACATCAATGTTTCTATCTCACATGGGTGTTTCTCTCACACATTGATGTTTCTCTCTCTCTCTCCCTCTACCTTCCTCTCTCTCTAAAAATTAATTAAAAAATTTTTTTAAATATATCCTCAGGTGAGGATTAAAAACAATTTTTTTAAATTCCTTATCTTTCAGAGATACATACTGAAATCTTTACACATGCGATGCAGGGTAAAGAGTCCATGGCAGTTCATTTTACTACTAGAAGCCCGGTGCACGAAATTCGTGTACGGCGGGGGGTTGTCCCTCAGCCCAGCCTGTACCCTCTCCAATATGGGACTCCTGGAGGGATGTGTGACTGCCCGTTTAGGCCCGATCCTGGTGGGATCGGGCCTAAACGGGCAGTCGGACATCCCTCTCACAATCCAGGACTGCTGGCTCCCAACTACTCGCCTGCCTGCCTTCCTGGTTGCCCCTAACCGCTTCTGCCTGCCAGCCTGATCACCCCCTAACCACTCCGCTGCCAGCCTGGTTGATGCTTAACTGCTCCCCTGCCAGCCTGTTTGCCCCCAACTTCCCTCCTCTGCCAGCCTGGTCACCCCTAACTGCCCTCTCCTGCAGAGTTCATCACCTCCAACTGCCCTCCTCTGCCGGCCTGGTCACCCCTAACTGCCCTCTCCTGCAGGGTTGATCACTTCCAACTGCCCTCCCTTGCAGGCCGGGTGCCTCCTAACTGCCCTCTCCTGCTGGCCATCTTGTGTCCACATGAGGGCAGGATCTTTGACCACATGGGGGCAGCTATATTGTGTGTTGCAGTGATGATCAATCTGTATATTACTCTTTTATTAGATAGGATAGAGGCCTGGTGCACGGGTGTCGGCCAGCTGGTTTGCCCTGAAGGGCGTCCCAGATAGGGTGGGGTTCCCTTGGGGCGTGGGGCGGCCTGAGCGAGGGGCCTGTGGTGGTTTGCAGGTCAGCCACGCCCCCTGGCGACCCAAGTGGAGGCCCTGGTATCTGGAATTTATTTTCCTTCTACAATTGAAACTTTGTAGCCTGGAGCGGAGCCAAGCCTCCTGCTGCTCCCTCTGGAGCCAAGCCTCCTGCAGCCATTTCTGTGGCAGTTAATTCACCTTCTACAATGGAAACTTTGTTGCCTTAAGCGGGTGGGCCCGGCCAGGATGTGCTGAAAGCTTTGCTTCCCCTGTTGCCGCCGGCAACCCTGGCCTGCTCTCTCAAGCTCCATTCTGCCGCCATTTGTTTCAATTTGTTTACCTTCTATAATTGAAACTTTGTAGCTTGAGTGGAGGCTTAGGCCTGCAACGGCTATGGAAAGCTTGGCTTCCTCTGTTACCTAGGAAACCTTGCTCTCTGTGGCTGTAGCCATCTTGGATGGGGGTTAATTTGCATACTCGCCCTGATTGGCTGGTGGGCGTGGGTTGGCTGGTGGGCGTGGCTTATGTAGCGGAGTGATGGTTAATTTGCATATTGCCATTTTATTAGAGAGGATGCTCTCCGCTTTTGTACACGTGTGAAAATTCCCATCAAGACAAACTTCCCCAGTGATTCAAACACACATCCCGGGCTGAGAACCACCAGACTCCACTCTGGGGCCACCAGGCCTGGGGAAGTCCTCAGCCCTGGCAGCCACAGGTCGCCCAGCTGCCCAGGGTCCCAACCCAGACCAAGGGTGGGGTCCTGGCATCAGTATGTTTTCAATGAAATCAGTCCGATGCAGCTGGCCACAGTCCTACATTCCAGACCAACCTGAAGCAGAGTAAGTTCACGCTGGGGAGCCAGACAGACCTAGGTTCAAATCCCAGACCTGCCATTTTCTAGCTGAATGACCTATGGCCGTGGTCGGCAAACTGCGGCTCGCGAGCCACATGCGGCTCTTTATCCCCTTGAGTGTGGCTCTTCCACAAAATACCACGTGCGGGCGCGCACAAACAATGCAATTGAAACTTCGTGGCCCATGCGCAGAAGTCGGTTTTCGGCTCTCAAAAGAAATTTCAATCGTTGTACTGTTGATATTTGGCTCTATTGACTAATGAGTTTGCCGACCACTGGGCTAGGGCAAGTCCTTTCACCTCAAAGCCTCAGTTTTTCCATCTGGGAAATGGGAGCAGTTTTTCCTACTGCTCAGCCTGCCTTACAGGACTACAAGGAGGAACAAGTCAAATGAGGTTCATGGGACTCTGTTACAAGCTAAATTCTCCCAACCTAAGGTAGCAATATTATACGTGGAGGAGGTGGTGGTATTTGCTCTGTAGGCTGTTTTTTTTTCCGGAAGTGGGTGGATTATTAGGGAATCACCAAGGCACTTCGAGTGTGGCCCAATTCCTACCCATTGTGAAAAGTGAAGCAGCACTGGCAGAGAAGGGGTGGGGCAGAGCTGGCAATGACTCATTTATTTCCTGAGCAAATATTTAGGAAGGACCTGCCTATATGCCAGGAGGCAGCTAAGGGGTGGGGACAGAGCTAGGAAGGAGCGAGCACCACATAAAATCTCCCAACTGACGGGAAAATGGACAGGAAGCAAACCAAGACCCAAGTAAATATGTAAGTACTAGAGGTTCGGTGCACGACATTCGTACACTGTGGGGGAGGAGGGGGGGCCCCTCAGCCTGGCCTGTGCCCTTTCACAGTCCAGGAGCCCTCAGGGATGCCTAAGCCAGCAGTCAGACATCCTTAGCACTGCCGCGGGAGAAGCTCCCGCCACCACAGCTGCACTAGCCAGCGTCAGCCCGGCTTCTGGAGTTAAGCACCTGTCCCCTGGTGGTCAGTGCGTGTCATACCAACCAGTTGTTCCACCATTCAGTCGATTTGCATATTACCCTTTTATTATATAGGAATAAACAATGAGCGCTCAAACAAAGGGAAAAACAGGATGTCAGAGAGAGAAAGGGGGGTGGAACAGGGGTAGCTGATGTGTGAGGCAACACAGAGCTAGGAAGTGAGAGGGTATGAATCCCGCTCTGCCACTTAGTAGCCATGGGACCTTGGACACGGTACTTGATGGTGCTGAGATTAAATGAGATAAAAAGAATGTTAAGTACTTAGAACAGTACCTGGCACAGAGTAAAACTCAAGAAATGGTATCAGTAGTCTTAGCATAAATAACAGTAGTGAGAACAATAACATCGCCTTCCATTTCTGGCAGGCCCGTCACACACGGAGCCCTGGACCAGATGCTTTATATCCGGTCGGCAAACGGAGGCCCATGGGTGGCCGCTGGGAAGCAAAGCTGTATTGGGACACGGTGAAGCCCATTCATTTACAAATGTCCGTGGCCGCTACAAGGACAGAGTTGAGCAGTTTTGACAGAGACCATGTGGTCCGCAAGGCCTCAGATAGTTACTGTCTGAACATGGTGGCTGACCCCTGCTCACACCAGACCTCATAACACCCTAGGACACAATGATTATTAAAGGGGACACTAGAGCTCAAATGACGGCCTTCTGCCTCCAAACCCCGTCTTCCTTCAGTCTAGGCATCAGCGCAGTACAGGTGTGCAAGTTAAACCTTGCACAAAGAGGCCTGGCCGACGGGGCAAGTGGGGGCTGAAATGCACCTGTGCCAGTTCAACAAGACCGCCAGGTCCCGTGCCAGGGAGGAGCACCATCAGCTTAAAAGTCACCCAGCCAGGGGGGATGAGTCATCCTTCTCTAATTTGCACAGACGCGTGGTACAAATAGCAAGGGTGTTAGGCATATCCCCACAGGGCCCTCACAAATGCTGGCCTTCTTTCAAACTCAGGCAACTCCAGCTGTGGTCGAACATGCAGCAGCCTGCGGACTGAACAACCTTGCACAGATGAGGCCGCAAGAACGATGGCCCAGAGGGAAAACACCAATCCTCCCGCCAGCTCCTAAAAAGCCCAACTCCTGTGAGAAAATCCGCCCGGCAAATTCAGTGAGGCCGGGTATTACCACGGACATTCCGGTTTCTACGGTGTACACTCCGAGGGCTTTGTCAAACTCGTCTCCCCAGCCCTCCTCCCTCCAAGGGATCCAAACACAGATGTTCAGATTACCGACAAGTCACGTCGGGCTGACACAGGGTCCCCATCGCCAGCACAGAGAAGCAAATACCGTATCCACTGGGAACCACGTTCTGGAAGTCCCTCTCTGATAACAGACAACTGGAGTGCTTCAGTAGCCAAGACCGATGATTGAATTAAAGAAGAAGAAGAAAAGGGCTCATGGATGAGGATGCAGACAGCAGGCCATTCGACCGAAACCAAGCAGAATGTTCCGGTGTCATTCATTACAAGCAGAGCTGCCAGCTTGGGGTTTCCGGCCTCTGAGACCGAAGTGGACTCACTCCTGACCCAGGACGGAGGCTCGTGGACGGGTGCCCCCTGCATTTAGAAGCGAGAGTAATTCACACGAGCCTTGGCAGAGGCGGGAGGAGAGAGCCTGGTGTATGCAAACAGAGCTGCGTTCTTTGGCATCCGCATCTGGCTCTGGGTGATCTGGCCAGAAACCATGTGGATTAAACCAATTTGATACAAAAGCCCCAGGCACTGGTTCTTTCTCACATTCATTACCTCTCACACAGGGCAGTTTGGGGACCTCGCCCAGGTCCCCACACCTCTTTTCTGGTTCAGAAATCTACCTTTACCAGTAGTTTGCTTGTCTGCCGGTGACTCCCACTCTGCACTTCCTAAATGCCCAGGAGTAAGGGGCGAGTAAGACAGGAGGAAAGCTTAGAGAAGGAGTTTTTGAAATGTGGGCCCGTCACCAGCATCCACAGTGCCAGGGAATTTGTTAGAAATGCAAATACTGCCCAGTCAGGGTGGCTCAGTGGTTGATTCCCAGTCAGAGCACATGCCCAGGTTGCAGGCTCAATCCCTGGTACGGGGCGTGCAGGCAACAGCCAATCGATGATTCTCATCATTGATGTTTTTATCTCTCTTCCTCTCTCTCTAAAATCAATAAAAACATATTTTTTTTTTAAAAAAAGATATGTGACTTTTGGGGCCCCATCCAGATCTACGGACTCAGAAGTTCTGGGTGTGGGGCCCAGAGATCTGTGTTTTAACAAGCCCTCCAGGTGATGCCAAGCAGGCTCAGGTGTTCGGACCCAGTGAGAGGGCTCAGGATCCAGCTTTGTGGCTTAGGCTAGACACTTCACCACTCTGGCCCTCCATGTCCTCAACCATGAAACAGGGGGAGCCCTAGCTGGTTTAGCTCAATGGATAGAGCGTCGGCCCATGGACTGAAGTGTCTGGGTTCAATTCGTCAAGGGCATGCACCTCAGTTGCAGGCTCAAATCCTGGCCCTGGTCAGGGCATGTGCTGGAGGAAACGAATTGCTGTGTCTCTTTCACATCCATGTTTCTCTCTCTGTTTCTCCCCTCCCTTCCACACCTTCTTAAAAAGAAAAAATATCCTTGGACGTGGATTAACAACAAGCAAAAACAGGGGGAGATTCATAATTCCACCTCATTGGGTTGCTTCCAGGATTCATAAATTAATACATAAAAACAGCACACCAGGCTGCTATCATTATTACTGGTTGGGACGATTTAAATGTCCAACAATAAAAGAGATGGTGTTGCTATGTCTTGTAACACTGCTGGTTTTTGTTGCCTCTCCTGCTTCGAGCTGTGCTAATCACCTCCCTGCTCAGGACCAGTTTCTTCTACTGTAACACCCACCACATACACGCCGCCCTTTCCCCATGACCTCAGCCATTGCTTCCTGGATTTTGATGCTCTAGGGCACGCAGGGTCACCGCCCTGGCAACCCTCCAGCCTACCTGCCTGGGCTCCTACAGTGGCTTCCTAAGTCTTCAGTGGGAGGGGTCCTCTGAACGCCCCCTCCCAGTGTGTCACTCCCCCACTGAAAACCCTTCCAGCAGGTCAGGATTCCCAGGCCTTAGAGTGACACACTATTCCACCCGTGATCTTTAGTGCTCGGCTCCCTGGCCCATCCCTCCCGGCCAAGCAGGATTCACGCAGTTCCCACTCACTCCCACATTCCATCACGTTGCCAGACCTTTGCAAACGCTGGCTCCTCTACCAGGAGCGCTTTCCTGTGCACCCTCCCGCCTTCAACGTCGCTGGCCTGGCAAGGCCTCTCCTTTCTCTGACTCAGGCATCCGCTCCCCTGGATGCTGGCTGGCCCTGGAGCCCCAGCACCGCCCTGCCTCGGAGCCCCCTGTCCATCCTGCAGCTGCTGGCTCATTAGCCGGCTGCCCCCCTCCACCTCTCCTCAAGAGCGGTAGCCTACGTTTGCTCATCTCTAGGGACCCAGAGCCAGCTCAGCCCCGGCACAACGCTGAATTACCAAATGACCAGAAGTGTAACGGAGAAAGGAATTTAAAATGGTGTTTACGATGCGCTCATAAACAGTCTAAACTCAGCAGTTGCCTCTGGGATATGAGTGGTAGAGACAAGCCTTGGAGGGGCAGGAGGGAACTTCCTGGAGTCCAGGTAATGTTCTGTATCTTAAGAGAGGCTTCAGTTATTCATTTATCAAAAACTCACTGATTGGTAATAAGACTCAGCAATGTCACAGTACGTAAATTCTACTTGAAGGAAAAAAAGCTATACACAGATAGGGAACTCTAGCTGGTGACGTGCACGGTGGAGTGTTTGGGTGAAGAATACTAATGTATTTCAAAGGAAGTTTCAGATATCAAAAATAAATGAATGGGTTGACTGGCTGGCTGGATAGCTACGTGATAAAACAAGTTTAGCAAAATGTTAACTGTGGATTCTAGTTGGTGGTTAGAGGAGTTCTCCCTGTGCGAGTCTTTCAACTCCGCTGTACGTGTGAAATGTTCACAGTAAAATGAGCTGAGAGGTTCTTAGCTAAGGTGCACCAGTGCATTCAACCGTGCCCCCGGGATCTTGTTAAATGAGGCTAAGTCAGCCGGGCTCAGGAGGCCTGAGACGCTGCATTTCCAATGAGCACCTGGGACGCCAATGCTGCTGGTCCGAGGATGCCACTCTGAGAAGCGAGGGTCTGCCACAGGACCACGTTTGACCACGATGTCCCCAACTGCAAATGGAACCCTACCCCCCCCCCCCCCAACCCTAAGCAGCAGCCTCATAAAAGGAACCAGCCAGACAAAAGGAACAGAGGCCGGGGACAAGCAGGAGCCTGGTCCGCCGTGCTCAGCCGCCTGGAGGACAGGAGCAGCCCTGGCAGGAGACCAGGGCCAGAATAGACATCTGAGTCACGCGAGGGGCCGGCCGGCGGGGTGACTCAGCAAGGGCGCCTGGGGAAGCCGAGTGCCGCCAGCTCCCACCCAGGCCTCGCCTGGCCCTGGCCGCCTCAGGGCGCGGCTGACTGCCCTCTCTGAGGACAGGCGACAGGAACTGCTGCTAGAGGCACAGGAGAGAGGCAGGGGGTGGCCTCTCCCATCCTTCAGGTCCGCTGGCACCAGCTCTGAGGGAGACAGGGAGATAGGCACAGAAGGTACCTGACTGTGTCCCCGCTTCTCACATCCCGGGCGGGGAGGAGGGTGAGGTGAGTATCAATCAGGTGGAGCCTCGACCCCTTTTCAAGTGAGGACACTGAGGTCCAGCAAGGAGGGGCGACAGCCCCTAAGAGAAAAGTTCCCAATCTAAAGTCACGTGACCTGCTTCTCCGCCTTCATCTCAATTGTTTCCATAGTCCTTTGTCTTCCGCTTTCCAAGAGACCAGAAGCTTCCTGAGGGCATGCGGCAGACACTCTTCTCCAAAGATGGCCAGACAGTACCTGCCATGCCACCAGCTGTCTCACAGTGAGACATGGCCACTCCCCCGTCTAGAGGTGGGTCTGTGTACCCCCACCTTGCTGCCAGGCAGACTTCTGTGATTGCGTCAATAAAGAGAATAGGACAGTGGGGTGAAGGCTTGGGGAGGGGAGGGAGTGGGGAGGAGGGGTCAATGGGGGAAGAAAAGGGGCATCTGTAATACTTTCAACGATAAAGATAAATGAAGAGAGAGAGGAGGGCAGCAGTGACACTGTGCGACTCTGGGACTGGATCATAAAAGGTGACGCAGCTTCTGCCTGGCTCCCTCTCTTGGAACACGCACAGCTACCACGCTAGGGAGCCCCGGCCGCTAGGGAGACCACATGGAGCAGCCACGCCCGGCCGGAGCTCCAGCCGGGAACCGAGTTCACCACCAGACAAGTGAGAGAGGAAGTCAAACTCGAGCCCCTACAACCATCCAACTTGGAGAGTCCCCAAGTAAGACCCACTAAGCCAAGCCCGGCCAACACCCACGACTGTGAGACATAATAAACTGAAGACAGGTCGGGTGTGATGGAATAACAGGTAACCAGCAGGGCATGAACCACATCTATTTCACACACTGCTGTGGCCCCAGAACTAAGCACATGTATAGCGCATGCCTAATAAATGTCTGCGCAAGGGATGAAGGGACCCAGGTGGGATGACAGCCCAGGGTCTGCCCAGCACAGGCTGCCTCGGCCATCAGATTTAGGGGTAAGTTAGGGTCTAACAGCCCACTTCTCCGAACTTCGATTCCTAACACAGATAAACAATGACGGGGGAGAAGAGTCGGGGTGTCCCGGCGCCCCACAGCCCAGCCTCCAGCTGCTGGAGCTGAACATGCAAGCGGGCCCAGGTGGCAAGTCAGGCTGCTGGGAACACGGAACACAATGGGAGAAGGACATCAGCTCTCTGAGCCACCTCCCTGCACACGCCCAGGAAAACCTGGACTCAGTCACCCCCCGGAGGAAACCAAGGTCTGCAGCAACCTAGGGGGTGTGGCTTGATTGGTGCGATTCTCAGCTCCACAGAGCAGCCTGACAAGTAATAAATGTTTCCAGATGGGACACTCCACTGCCATACATCCACATCCACATACATCCACATACACACACAAACTCTGAGGACCAGCAGACACAATCGCCACAGACATCTGAGCCCTCCTTGGTGCCAGGCGTGGGCCAGGATCCAATGGGTGCTACAGGCATGATTGCTGCCTTCGTGAACCTTTCACACATGCAAACACACATGTATAAGAACATACTAACACATCCATACACACAAACACTCCAACATAAATCTACATACAAAACATGAACATAAAAATGCAAATATACACACATATATAAACATGCACACACATACACATACATATATACAAACCCATACACGCACACAAACACATTTGCATACACACACAATCTGTTAATTTCTCCAACTCAGTTCCTCCTTGAGCAGGGAAATCCAAGAATGGGGCCTTCAGGACACAGGTTTCAGCCTCCTCTTCATGCTGCTGCCCCACAAGTCCCTTCATTGCTGACAAAGGCAGCCTCAGCCTTTTGCTGAGGTTTAGGCCACACCCAACAGATCTACTAGTACAGCAGCTGAAAACTGCTCCTGCTGCAGTTTCACCCATTAACAACTGACTAGCCACGAACAAAGCATCAAATAAACGCTCCAAAGGCTTCCTGTCCCTCTCAGAATAAAATCGACACAGCTCATCTGGCCTACCTCTCAAATGCCACCCTCAGCCCTCGCCTGCCTCTGTTGCGCCAGCCACGCTGGCCTCTCCTGCTGTTCCCTCAACATTGCACAGCACCTCCTGCCCCAGGGCCTTTGCACTTGCCACACTCTGCCTGGAATGCTCTTTCTCTGAGAATTTGCTAGGTTGGCTCCTTCGCTTCTTTAGGTCTCTGCTCCAGTGTGATTTCCTGGGGCAGACCTTCTGTGATCGCTCACCAAAAACTGCACATGGCCCCCAACCATCATCTCTATTTCCTTTCCCTGTTTTCTTCTACTTAGCATTTACCACCACCTGCCAGACATGTGGGTCCTGGGTTACTGTTTGTCCCCATCCATGACAAGCTAAGCCTCACGTGGACAAGATCTCTGCTTTATTCACTGCTACAGCCCTGTGCCCAGATCAGGGCCTGGCATTCAGCAATGGCTAGAATGGTAGAAGGAAGACAGGGAAGGAGAAAAGAAGGGGGGCGGGGCAAGAAAGACAAGGAGGAGGAGGGAAGGAGGGGAGGGAGAAAGAAGAGGCAAGGGTGACAAATTACTATGTTCCCTGTATTCCCCCAGCAGGAAGAGTGGCCATCTCCACCTGCCCAAAGATTTCTTTCTGCACACATAGAATTTCCCTCAAACTGACAGGACAGACCAAGGGTCTCAAACTCAAATCCCTCAGGGGCCAGGCACGTACCTAGATGAAAGAAGCAAGACTGTACCATGCAATAGGGAGTGGTGGGGACTGCGGTAAACTAAGGCACCCCCCAGCTCTGGCCAGCTGCTGCCATGTGCACTGGCCCTGACGCTGCCTGAACTTCTCATTTTTTGTAGAAAGCTTGGACATGAGAATTTATGTGGAACTTCCCGATTTTTAAATGTTTGCTCACAGGTCCTAAAATCACTATGCCAACCAAATGAGGAAACCGACAGGCCTGCAAGACACAGCAATTTACACTAGGAATCAGATTCCCTCCTCAGGCTCTCCCACCCCGCCCATGGCTCCGCTTTGCCATGTCAAGTGGGAGGACAATATAACCCATCTCCAGGCATTTGGGGAAGATGGAATGAGATCCCAGATGGATGATCCCGGCTCAGAACAAGTGTCCAATCAACATTAGCCCCCTTGTGCAATGTTTCTCCAACAATTCGTGATCGCACTTACAGGGTCGTTGATGGTTTCTGAGAACAGGGGCGAGCGGTCTGAGAAACAGGACAGCACGAGCTGAATCAGCACGAGGGAGAAGTAAATGTAGAACGTGACATCCCGAAACACATCGACGTTGGCATCCTAAACGTGAGGGGAGGAGGAGGGAGACAATCACTTTCTGGAAGTAGCTTGCCCACCCCTTCCCCCCTCCCCTGCACATTAACACAAGAGAGGCCGTTCCACCAGTGTGTGGTCCGTACCACCCGGGGAGGGCAACCCCCATGGTGGGAGGGGGCCTGGCCTTGGGAGTGAAGCAGACCCACATTCAGGTCCTATCTCTGCTCACACTGGCTGTGGGACTTTGTCAGCTTACCTACACCTCCCTGTGCCTCAGTTTCCCCATCTATAAACAGACCTGTGGTCCTCAACCGGGGGTGATTTTACCTCCCAGGGCACACTCGGCAGTGTGTGGAGACATTTCTGTTTGTCACACTTGGGAGGTGCAGCTGGCACCCAGTGAGAGGAAGCCAGGGAGGCCCCTAACATCTGACAGAGTACGGGACAGCCCTCCACCACAGAGACGTCTCTGGCCCACCTGTCAACTAGTGCTGAGGCCGAGAAACCCGGCAGAGGAATTGTGAGAAGTCAGTAAGATTATTCATGGGAAGAACTTCGCCCTCCCCCTGACACTTTGCAAATACAAACTCAGCTGCCATCACTATTAAAGATAGGGTACTGTACACTGCAGGTGCTCAATAAATGTCCCGTTTCTTTCCCTTCCTTTGCCTGACACCAGTTCCTGATTAGCTCAGAGATGGCAGGGAACAACAGGAGAGTCTGAAAGCGCAGACTCTTCAGAATCCCAGGAGCGCCATATGGCAGCCAACATGAACCACTTCTCAGCCAGACCAGCGGCTGATGACACCAAGGTAACCTGGGGACAATCGGGGGTCCCCTGGGGGTGCGGCCACTCTGCAAACACCGCTCCCTGCTCGGCTCCCTTCCAGACTGAAGACATCTGTTTGCTGCTGACGGAGGCTCACAGGGTGGTGTGCAACAGCTGAGGCTCCTGCCCCTGGAGGACCCACATGGGCTACTCGGAGCTACACAGACAAGTGGGGCCGTGAGGAAAGAAGGTTCTAGAACAAAGGTTGGATGCGGTATGGAAATCCCTAGGGAAGAAGCCGGGCCCATGTGGTGCCCATCTCCTGGTTCCCGTGGCCACCCGTGCTTTCCACACCATCCAAAAGGAACAGGCATCTCTCCCAGGGGCCACCCAGGAAGATGCGGAGTGAGGCCACACTTACCTCTTTTAAGGCAGTCATGATTTTGGATCTCAAGATGACAAGGGCACATAGTAGGGCTATAAGCCAGAATGTGAGCATGATCCCTGAGGACTGGATTCCCTTCCTTCTCTCGAGCTGAATTAAAAAGGTAGCAAGCAGCTAGAAGAGAGAAGCACACAACAGAAGCCGTCAGGAGAAGGCCAGGGCCCCAAAGCTGCTGTGGTCCTCAAGGCCCCCAGAGTCCAGGGACCTGGCAGACGTTAGGCCTCAAGTGAGGCCAGTGGTACAAGAACAGCCTGGGGGAGGACTTGGCTCCAGTACCAGCTCTGCTCTGACCCTGCTGGGTGACCCTGAGCAAGTTACCAAACCTCTCTGAGCCTCCACCACCTATTCTGCAAAGTGGAGTTGATAACAGCACCTACCTCGATGGCTGTGGGAATTTAGTGAGGTCATGTTTAGATCTGGAATAGGAGGGGGAGTTCACTATAGAACAGAAAAGGGCACCTTTTTTTAAGAGACCAGATAGTAAATATTTTAGGCTTTGTGGGCCATAGTTTCTGTCACAACTACTCAATATTGCTATTGCAGTGTGACACCAGCCCTAGACGATACATGAATGAATGGGCATGGCTGCGTGCCAACAAAAGCAAGCAGCGGGCCCACCCGATTTAGAACGGGAAAGACCTGTGTTCGACTCCTCCTTAGGGGACAGGCGTGGCTGTTCTTTATGGAGCACCTGCCATCTTGCCTCATAGGAAGCATCCACATGCACTAACTCGCTGCCCCCCAGCCTCCCCGAGAGCCGGAGCCTCAGTTTGCATTCGGGGAAACGAGGTTACTTCATCTGTCCACAGTCACACATCTCATCTTCAGAGATTTTATCAGAACCATGGTGATGGGGAACTGGGATTTTTACTTCATTCCTGATACCTGGTGCTACTGCTTCCATTTTACATGTGACTTAACGATTGGGGAGAAAAACTAAATAAAATTGCTTTTCCTTGCAAAAAGGAAACTCACGGCTCTCTCCCAGAAGGGCAGAGTCACCCCCTTGAGGCAGATCCCCAAGACCAGTCATGGTCACCCACCCTAAGGAGCTGTATGTAGGTCACCCACAGCACCTCTCCACATAACCCAGCTGCTGGAACCAGAGACAGGTCTGTCCGTCTGACCTCCTCAGTTCCCCCATCTCCTTCACTCCCCACTTCTAATCCATCAAAAACACACACTGGCCCTGGCACTAAGGCCAGTCCTCAGTTTACCCGCTGCTCACTCTGATCCCAGCCTCCATCCCCTCTTGCCAGGTGACCCCAGTGCCCACCCCCCATGCTCTCATCCCCATTGCTCTCCCAGCTTCTGCCCAACAATCCATTCTCCACTTGGAGGCAACAGTCAGCTTTTCAATGTGCAAAGCCAGGCATATCACATCCTTGCTGAAAACCTCTGTCTTCCAGACCTGAGGTTTAACCTGGGTTCCAAGGACAGGTTGTGGATAGAACCTGGGAGTCCGTGAACTTGGATGGGAAACAATTACAGCTTCGTCTTCCCACATCAGCATCACCAATAATAAGTGGAGGCAATAAACCACAGCAGCAGTGCCCGGGACTCTGTCAGAATTAGACATCATATCTGAAAATACACAGCTGAAGTCCCAACTATTGCTATTTGGAAGTAAAGGAGCATCACCTGCTGCTAGATCTTGGTGTGAAATACATTAATAAACACATAGATTTTTTACATTGTGTTTTTTTTTAATCTTTTGATAACGGTATTTAAATACAATTGGTTTCCCAGTCCAAATCCCCTGCAACTAACGAATGGATAAAAAATGGGTGGTTCCTGGCTGGTGTGGCTCTGTGGTTGAGCATCGACCTATGAACCTGGAGGTCATGGTTCGATTCCCAGTCAGGACACATACCGGGGTTGCAGGCTCGATCCCAAGTAGGAGGTGTGCAGGAGGCAGCCGATCGATGATTCTCTCTTTTCATTGATCTTTCTCTCCCTCTCCTTCTCCTTCCTCTCTGAAATCAATAAACATGTATTTAAAAAAAAAAAAAAACAGGGATGGGGAGGGGGGACCATACAATCCAATACATTCAGCAATTCCAAAAAAAAAAAATCTTTGGATACACTCAACACGGTTGAACCGTTGGTGCTATGACATCAGTCTCAAACTGCTCCAGCCTACATGGTTCACTCACAGGACCTTCCAGAAGAGGCAAAGCGACGGGGACAGACACCATGTGAGTGTTTCCCGGGAAAGGGGCGAGGCAGAGGCTGGCTGCAGAGGAGCAGCACGAGAGAGCATTTGGGGTGATGGACTGCTGTCTATATTGTGCAAGTGGCAGTCACAAGACAGCATATGTTTATCAATTAACCCCAACTAAAAATATAACGTACAGCACAGAATCTTCACATATATACACATGGGTGTGATTGGTTTCCTTTGTAATCCTATGTTTTTAAGAACATTATTCTGAGAAGGAGAGTAGACTGGCAAAGGAGAAAGGGGTCCATGGCACAAAAGGTTTAAAACCCAACATTGGGAGTGAAAAACAAAACCCACTTATCCTGAAGCTCAAGGTCAGGCCTCTGCCATCCCAGCTCTCTTCTTTCCTCTTCCTCAACCTCTCCACCCCAGCCACACAGGCCAACTCTCCATTTCTCCCTCCGAACCCAGGACTTCTGCATGTGCTATTCTCGCCAATGGTGTTCCTCTGCCCATGGCCCCTTCAACTTTTTGACATCCTGCTCATCCTTTGGGCCTCAGCTCTGTCATCCCTTCCTCCCTACCCTCCAGACCAAACCAGTTCACCTAACTTCACTCTCACAGCAATCTGCACACAGGTAAGTATTTTGTGCTTTTTTAGGGAATCATTTGCTGAATGTTCATTTGCTCAGCTGGACTGTACACTCCATGACAACAGGATCTGCGTCGGTTTTAACTTCAACTCCTGGCCCATATTAGAAATAGAAAATATTTGCTGACTGCCTCGCATCCCATTCTCCGAGTGCCTGCATATTCCGGTCCCCGGGCATGTCGGGAGAATGTTCCTGCAGCAGGAAGAGCAGGGCTGGTCCTTCACTCCTGGAGCCCTGAGAGAGACTGAGCATTTCACAGGCCAGTTCACCTCTTGGCCAGCCCAGCTCAGAGCCCCGGGGGGTACAAAGCCCGGTGGCCCTCACCCCATAATACCTGTGTGCCCAGTATCACAGACAAAGGTCTGGATGAAGAATCAAAAGACCAGGAGCAGGGAAAGTTAAGGGAATATGAGTTACCCCAGCCCAAACTAGTCCACCTTGACTCTCCTTTGCCAAAATGTAGATAGAGGTCAAGACCTCCAGGCCAGCAAAACCAAGTCCTTCATTTCCCCATTCACTCAATATGTTTGTGGAGTGCTTACTGCATAGCAAGCACAGTGCCAGGCTCTGGGGGCACAAAGGATAGCAAAGCTCTGCACAAGCGCCAGGTATTAGCAAAGAGCCCCACCAACACACAGGAGCCAGACAGCCTGCCTGTGAAGCCGGCTCTGCAGCTTACCGGCTGTGACCTTGGGCCAGTTCTCTTATCTGTGCCTCAACTTGCTCATCTACAAAATGGGACTAATGAGCCCACATACTGAAATGAATTATTATGCAAAGGGATTAGGGCAGTGCCTGGGGCAGAGCACACACTGTTAACCTGTGCTATAAAGATTCCTGGCCCTTCACAACTTGGCTCCAACTTGCCTTTCTTGACCCTTCTTCTGTCGCATCCACTGTCTACCACAGGGGTGGGGAACCTTTTTTCTGCCAAGAGCCATTTGGATATGTGTAACATCATTTGCTTAATATAATTCACTTAATGTAAATTTCTGTGGCTATGAAAAAAGCTCCTAGATTTATTGAATTTTGAGTCCCGCCGGCAGTTGCCTTGGTAGGGCCAGACCAAATGATTTCACGGGTCTTACATGGCCCTGGACCAGACATTCCCCACCCCTGGTCTACCCTCCAGAACCCCCACTCGACCTTCTTGCTTCAAGAAAGGCTCATCGTCCTCCTCCTTATGCTCCCTTTTGGCCTCCAACCCTCCCTTGGACATACTGTTCTCTCTGCTCAAAACATCCTGCCCCAAACTTGCTCCCTCCTCACTCTACAACACTCAAGGGCCATGCTTGCCAAGGACTTTCCAGCTTCTCAGAGGACCCAAGGGACATGGTACCTTGCAGGAATGGCCTTCATTCAGAGCATGTCATGGTGGAATGCAAGGACTAAAAGCATGGCCTCTGAGTGACCACCCCTTGCTTGACCACGTATTGGCTGTGTGGCCTTTAGCAGGGCCTATCTCACAGGGTTGTTCTGAGAATTAGATATAATAAAGCAGTGACACAGCAGTTCCCGTTTGCATCTCCCACTGAACGAGGGACCCACATGGGGCAGGGTGGTCTCTCATTCAACTTGGCATCCACTCCTTGTGCCAGAGCCTAAAAGCTCAAGAGACCATTAGGCCCCAGGCACCTGCTGTAAGTGATGAGCTGGCCAGGGCACGAAGAGAGGACAGCAATGCAGCGCAGGACGGCACCTGCACTCAGCCTCAGGCGCAGGGAGGGCAGATGGCACGGGGGTGGGGGAGTGGGGTGACAAACCGGGCCACGCTTGCCCCACTGAAAGACGGCAGTCACCTCTCAGCGCCAGCCGACTGCTGCCCCAGAAGACTACGAGTCTAGTGCTGCCGGGCCTCTGAGTTTTTTGGGAGAAGCCAGATTTCTGGATTTTTACTGTGAGATCTTCTCATTTTTAAATGCTGGCCACTGCTTTTGATCTCCATACTGCCTGGCGGACAGCCAGCTCCTACTTACCATGGTGATGCCCAAGAGGGTTGGGCTGACCAGAAACACCGGGGCCGGGAAGTTGCCCCAATTTCTTTCCCAGAAAGAGTAGAAGAGGTCTGCCCAGCAGACAATCCACAGCAAAAACCCCAAGGCCTGGAAGAGAAGAAAACAGTCTTACTACGGACAGTACTGGAACTTCCCAGCTCAGCCTCCGGGGGACCAGCCAACTCCTACACCATCAGCTACAGTCCTTGAACACCGCACACACCCTCTGGAACACACACAAGTGCCAAGTAGTGTGAGCCACCGTCTGGGCCCTCCCATGCTGCTCTGTGACCAGTGTACTATCCCCTCCGGCGCCCCTGGCAGGACTTAATCTCTCTGGTGACTATTCGCCTCAGCAATTGAAAACTCAAGATCTCAGTCTAAAAGTTACCGATATCAGCAACGCCAACAGCTTGCATAAGGCCTCTCTCACAATAACCATTCATCCAATCAAAATTTATTGGGGGCTTGCAATGGGCCACATACTTTCCAAGGTGCCAAGGATCCAAAAGTGAACAAAAGAGACACAAGTGCCTGCCTTCATGGAGCTGAGATTCTAATGGAATGGAAACAAGTAAGAAACAAACTGAAAAATACATATTTTTAAAAATATATTTTATTGATTTTTTGCAGAGAGGAAGGGAGAGGGATAGAGAGCTAGAAACATCGATGAGAAAGAAACATTGATCAGCTGCCTGCTGCACGCCCCCTACTGGGGATGTGTCCGCAACCAAGGTACATGCCCTTGACCGGAATTGAACCTGGGACCCTTTAGTCCACAGGCCGACACTCTAGCCCCTGAGCCAAACCAGTTAGGGCTGAAAAATACATATTATAAAGCCAGAAAGTAGTAAGTGATATGAGGAAAAACCAAAATGAGGGAAGACCTCTCAGATCAGGTGACATCTGAGTGAAGAGACAATATTGAACAATTAAGGGAAAGAACAAGTCAGGCGGAGAGAACAGCAAGTGCCTGGTTTGGGAACATGATCAGTGGGTTATGCCTCCTGTGGAAGGAGCAATGGGCATCGCAGGAGATGGCTGCAGAGGAGCTGTGAGGACTTCTGGGTCTTATTCCCTGTGGGGAGGCCTTACCAGCAGGTTTTTGAACAAGGCAAGGACAAGATCTGACTCACATTTTAAAGGCAAATAGAAGTACAAACTGCTCCCAGAGGAAGAGGAAGACATTAGATCTAGCTCAGGTTAGGGAAACAGACTGCATCTTGAGATAGGTTTGAAGTGCAGTATGAATGAGACAGGTTTAAATGGCAATATAAGCAAAGGACAGACAGCGTCAGTAAAATCATTAAAGTTTTCCTGTTTACCAAGGGTTTATGGAAATGAGTCTTGGGTAATGTAGCTTTAAAATATTTCTGAGAAGTGTAATTATAAAATTTAAATGACCTCTTGAGCCTCTTATTGCATCCCTGATGATACTCAGGCAATGGCAAAGCCACAGTAAGTCGCAGGCGCCAGCCTTTCTGACTCTGAAGTAATTTGCCCTACATACTAGCCCTTCCACTTATGAGGTTCAAATTAGTGCCACAGAAATTATTTGTCATGTTTCATTTTTTAGCACAGACTGGGAACTCTTGAAAACAAGTGCTCAGATGCCAGGCGTTTCCTCTAGTGTCAGTAAGTGTTTAGCACAAACTAACTCCATAATGAATGGAATTCATTCCACATATACTTTGTTCAAGTATGCTTAATAAGTAGCATATTTTACAAATGTGTCTTTTAAATGTCAGTATTTGGATGAAGTTTTTCTTTGTTTTGATATATTCCTTTGCTACGTCAACCATGGTGTCAGAATTTACCTTTTGAACAGTTGATTTCAGAAACTGTAAAATGAATAATCTTGTGTATCAAATTCAGAGCCCTAGCCTGGGTGGCTCCATTGGTTGAGCACCGTCCCATGTACTGAAAGGTCGCCAGTTCGATCCCCGGTCAGGATGTGTGCAGGAGGCAGCCTATCAATCTTTCTCTTTCTCTCCCTCTCCTTTCCTCTCTCTCTAAATAATCAATAAAAACGTATTTTTTTTAAAAAAAAATTCAGACATGTGAGAATGTGTTCATAAAGCATGGGTCTTGCAAAAAAACACGCACACAAAAAAATTACTGAGATGCATCTAAGTCCACAGGAAAACGTGGAATGAGGAGCAGGATAGATACATGCGCTAACGTCTCTTCCCCTCAGAAGGCTTATTCTTGCAAGAGGAAAAATAGTAACTGTGCACTGGAGAAACCAAATGACACTTTGACCAAATAAACAAAACTAACCCCATCACTGAGCTGTTTATCATGCAGACCTAGATGTAACAGATGGAGGACATGACATCCCTCTGGTAGTTTTCCAGCCAGGCAGGTGACACCTGAATCTAATCCTGAGGAAACATTATACAAGCCCAAGTAGAGGGCTTACTCTAAAATAACTGCCCACCCCTAGCCGGTTTGGCTCAGTGGATAGAGCATCGGCCTGCGGACTGAAGGGTCCTGGGTTCAATTCCGGTCAAGGGAACATTGACATTCTCAGGTTGTGGGCTCAATCCCCAGTAGGGGCCATGCAGGAGACAGCCGATCAATGATTCTCTCTCATCATTGATGTTTCTATCTCTCTCTCTCCCCCTTTCCCTTCCTCTCTTAAATCAATAAAAATATACACTGAGTGGCCAAATTATTATGATCTCTGAATGCAGTGTGTGTGTGTGTGTGTGTGTGTGTGTGTATTAGAGGCCCAGTGCATAAATTCGTGCATGGGTGGGGTCCGGCCAGCCTGGCCAGGGGGAGCAGGGGGAGGGGACGTGGGGCAGTTGGTGGCCTGCCTGCTGGTCAAACTCCTGGTCAAGGGGAAAATTTGCATATTAGCCTTTTATTATATAGGATATACACTGAGTGACCAGATTATTATGCGTTCAGAGATCATAATAATCTGGCCACTCGGTGTATTTTTAAAAAATAAAAATAAAAAAATTAAATAAATAAAACAACTGGCCCATTCCTGGCCAATGTGGCTCAGTGGTTGAGTGTCAAGCTATGAACCAGAAGGTCACCATTCGATTCCTGGTCAGGGCACATGCCCGGGTTGCAGGCTTAATCCCCAGTAGGGGGTATGCAGGAGGCAGCCGATCAATGATTCTCTCTCATCTCTTCTCTGAAATCAATAAAAATAGATTTAAAAAAAAGACTAAGGCAAGATTATTATATTTAAAAAGAAAATGAAACAGCTGGCCCACATTCTTCAATTATGTCAATGCCATAAAACAAAGAGAAAGGAGACGAGATCTTCCAGATTAAAGAAAACTAAAGAGACAACATGATTCAATGCAATACATGACCTAGGACTGGATTCTGAACTGGGGGGGAAATGTTCAAAAGGATAGTATTGTGACAATTGGCAAAATGGCAAGATAGACGGATTTTTCTTTTAAGGGTTCATGTTAAATTTCCTGAATTTAGTAATTATACTGTGGTTACATTAAGAGAATAACCATGCTTCAAGAAAAGATATTTTGAAAAATTAAGGAGTGAAGGGGCATGGTGGCTGCTACCTATTCTCAAATGATTCAGGAAAAAATAAATAATGTATGTATATGGAGAGAGACAAAGTGAAAGATAAAACAAATATGACAAAATGTTAAAAATCAGTGACTAAGAGCAATGAGGATACAGGGCTAGGGGGAGTACTTGGTATCATTCTTGCAACTTTGCTATAGTTTGAAATTATCTCAGGATAAAAACTTCTTTTTTTTGCCTTATTTTATTTTTTAAATCATGGTGGACATATATTACTAGTATACTAGTTTCAAGAGTATGACATAGTGATTCTACATTTACAGACCTTACGATGTCTGGTAGTCATCTGTCACTGTACAAAGTTATTACAATATTATTGACTATATTTCGTGTGCTGTACATTATATCCCATGACTTACTAATTTTATAACTGGAGTCTATACCTCCAGTTATAATTTTTGAATTAATTTTTTATTTTTCAGTTACAGTTAATATGCAATATTATATTAGTTTCTGGTACACAATCACTCAGTGATTAGGCATTTATATCACTTATGAGTAATCACCCCGATAAATCTAGCACCCATCTGATACCATACATAGTTATTACAATATTATTAAATACTAGAGGCCCGTTGCAGGAAGATTCCTGCAAGAATAGGGCTTCCTGCAGCCGGAGCGAAGCAGAGAAGGGAGCGAAGCCCGCTCCCGTCTCCACTGCCCCGCTTGCTTCCCTCCTGTCTCCGCCACCCCACTTGCTTCTCCACAGCTTCACGCCCTTCTGCAGCGCTTGGCTTCCTTCTACACTGTCTACAGTCCTCGCTCCGCGACTTTGTATGCAAATCAACCGCCATCTTTGTTGGGTTAATTTGCATACTCACTCCGATTGGCTGGTGGGTGTAGCAGGGGGATGGTCAATTTGCATGTTTCTCTTTTCTTAGTGTAGATACTAGTGGCCCGGTGCACAAAATTCATGCATGAGGGGGTCCCTCAGCCCAGCCTGCACCCTCTTCAATCGGGAACCCCTTGGGGGATGTCCGACCCACAGGGATCTGGCCTAAACCGGTGGTTGGACATTCCTCTCGCAATCTGGGACTGCTGGCTCCTAACCATCCACCTGCCTGCCTGCCTGATCGCCCCTAACTGCCTCTGCCTGCCTGCCTGCCTGATCACCCCTAACTGCCCTCCCCTGCCAGCCTGATTCACCCCCAACTGCTCTCCCCTGCCGGCCTGATCTTGCCCCCAAATGCCTCTGCCTGCCTGATCACTCCTAACTGCCCTCCCTTGCCGGCCTGATCTTGCCCCCAACTGCCCTCCCCTGCTGGCCTGGTCCCCCCCAACTGCCCTCCCCTACATGCCTGGTTCCCCCCTAACTGCCCTCCCCTGCCAGCCTGGTCGCCCCTAACTGCCCTCCCCTGAAGACCTGACGGCCCCCAACTGCCCTCCCCTGCCGGCCTGCTCGCCCCCCAACTGCCATCCCCTGCCAACCTGGTCGCCCCCAACTGTCCCCCCCTACTGGCCTGCTCACCCCCAACTGACCCCCCTGCCAGCCTGCTCGCCCCCAACTGCCATCCCCTGCCGACCTGGTCACCCCTAACTGCCCTCCCCTGCAGGTCTGGTCATCCCCCACTGCGCCCCCCCCCCCATCAGCCTGCTTGTCCTCAACTGTCCCCTCTGCTGGCCTGCTCGCCTCCTCACTGACTCCCCCTGCTGGCCTGCTCACCCCCCACTGACTCCTCCTGCTGGCCTGCTCGCCCCCAACTGCCCCCCCATTGGCCTGCTCACCCTCAACTGCCCCCCCTGCCAGCCTGATAGCCCCCAACTACCCCCCACTGTCGGCCTGCTCATCCCCAACTGCCCCCCTGCCCCTCTGTTTGCACCCAACTGACCCCTCTGCCGGCCTGCTCACCCTCAACTGCCCCCCACTGCCAGACTGCTTGCCTCCAACTGCCTCCCCAGCCAACCTGCTTGTCCCCAACTGACCTACCCTCCTGGCCTGATCGCTCCTAACCGCCTCTGTCTCAGACCCGCCACCATGGCTTTGTCCAGAAAGACATCCGGAAGGTTGAACAGTCTAATTAGCATATTACCCTTTTATTAGTATAGATCAGGGGTCCTCAAACTACGGCCCGTGGGCCACATGCGGCCCGCCGAGGACATTTATCCAGCCCGCCAGGTGTTTTTGCCACTGCTGCCTGTCCTGCTTAGCAGCCGACTTAGCAGTGTGCATAGGAATTTGTTCATAGTTTTTTTTTTTAAACTATAGTCCGGCCCTCCTGTTTAAAACGTTTGAGGACCCCTGGTATAGATTCTCTAGGCTATACTTTACATCCCCAAAACTATTCTGTAACTACCAATTTGTACTTCTAAATCCCTTCACCTTTTTGACCCAGCCCTCAACACCCTTCCCATCTGGCAAAGGTAAAAAAATGTTCTCTGTATCTATGAGTCTGCTTCTATTCTGCTTTTGTTTTTTAGATTCCACATATAAGTGAAATCATATGGCATTTGTCTTTCTCTGTCTGACTTATTTCACTCAGCACAGTATGTTCATGTTGTTGCAGCTGGCAAGATTTCATTCTTTTTTATGGATGGATCATATTTCATTGTACATATCTATTTATATATTGTTTATATATTTGTCTGTTGATCGACACTTTGATTGCTCCCATATATTGGCTATCTATATATATAAAAGCCTAAGCAACCGGCCGACCGGCCAGTAGCTATGATGTGCACTGACCACAAGGGGGCAGATACTCAATGCAGGAGCGGAAATCACAGGCATGGAAACATGGAACAGACTGATGAATCTCAGAGGGAAGGGGAGAGGGGGGAGAGTGGGAAGAGATTAATCAAATATCTTATATGCATACTAGAGGCCAGGTGCACAAATGGGGTCCCTCGGCCTGGCCTTCGGGTATTGGGCTGAAACCAAGTCTCCAACATCCCCTGAGGGGTCCCAGATTGCGAGAGGGCGCAGGCCAGACCAAGGTACATGAATCCATGCACCGGGCCTCTAGTTGTAAATAATGCTGCAATGAACATACTGTAGAGCGTGCCTGGAAGGCACATGAGCATTTCTTTAATTATTGTCAGCTGAATCCAGTGGCATTGGCAAAGCCACGTCCTGGAAACATGCCTTGCCAGAGGCAGGAGTGTTGTCAGCTTGACCTTCAGCCCAGGTGCCAGGGGGTGGGTTTCGTTATCTAAATCTAGCCAAGCACCAGGAATGAATACTACTCGGGCCCACCCAAGAATGCACATAATCTCCTTTGTCTTGACCTTTAGTAAAACTTCCTGGTTTTTGCTGTATAAAATAAACATGCTGTATTGGCTCTGGGTCCCTGTCTCTCCATCAGATAACAGTGGTCCTAGCTGGCCCCAGCATTTTCCTTCCAGCTCTGTGTCTGTCTCTTTCTTTCATTTTCTTAATCCCCAGCAGCCCCTATTCAGTAACTGGACTGCTTTCTAGCTGCGCTGGGCACAGAGAAGAGAGAAAAATTCACATATATGGATGTAAATGTCTTTTTGGTTTAGTGTTTGGGGTTTCTTTGGATAAATATCCTGAAGTGGAACTGCTGGGTCCTTCTTTGTCTCTTGTTATAGCCTTTGTTCTAAAAGTCTATTTTGTCTGGTATAATTATTGCTACTCCAGCTTCTTTTTCCATTTTCATGAAACTTCTTTTTCTATCCCTTTACTTTCAGTTTGTGGGTGTCTTTAGATCTGAAGTGAGTCTACTGTAGACAGCATATGCAAGGGTTTTGTTTTATTATCCACTTAGCCCCTGTATGTCTTTTGATTGAAGCATTTAATCCATTTGCATTTAAAGTAATTGTTGATAGATATTTATTGCCAATTTATTACTCCTATTATCTTTCTTTTTTCTTCTTCTTCTTAAAGAAGAACTTTTAACATTTCTTATAATACTGGTTTTGCTTTTTTTTTCATCTGAGAAGCTCTTTATCTGTCCTTTGATTCTAAATGATAGCTTTGCTGGGTAGAGTAATCTTGGTTTTGGGTCCTTGCTTTTCATCACTTTGCATATTTTGTGCCAATCCCTTCTGGCCTGCCAAGTTTCTATTGAGAAATCAGCTGACAGTCTTATGGGAGCTCTCTTGTAGGTAACTAACTGCTTTTCTCTTGCTGCTTTTAAGATTCTTTGTCTTTAATCTTTGCCATCTTAATTATGATGTGTCTTAATATGGGCCTCTTTGTGGAACTTTCTGCACTTCTGGACTTGAGTGTATTTTGCCTTCACCAGGTGAAGAAAGAATTTTCATTATTTCTTAAATAGGTTCTCAATCCCTTGCTCTTTTTTCAATACTTGATATTGTCCCTGAGAACCCTTAAACTGTCCTCGTTATTCAGAAATCTTTTTCTTTTTGATGTTCTGATTGGGTGTTTTCTGCTACCTTGTCTTCTAAATGACTGATTTGATCATCTCTTTCATCAAATCTGCTGCTGACTCCTTCTACTGTATTCTTCATTTCAGTTATTGTATTCTTCATTTCTGACGGGTTCTTTTTTATGGTTTCTATGTCCTTTTTAATGCTGTTGAGGTTCTCACTAAGTTCCCTGAGCAACCACATAACCATTATTTTAAACTCTGTATCCGATTGCTTGCCTTCAAGTTTCACTTCTTTTTTTCTGAAGATTTCTCCTGTTCTTTCTGTTGGGACATGTTTCTTTGTCTCACCATATTGGCTGCCTCTCTGTTTGTTTCTATATGTTAGGTAGATCTTCTATATCTCCCAGTCCTGGTAGAGTCGCCTAATGTCGCAGGTGTTCTGTGGGGCCCAGTGGCGCAGCCTCAGGGAGATTAAGAAATGTGCTCAAGGTCCTACAGCTCGTAAGGGACAGAGATGATAAGTGAACCCATGTCTGAATGCAGGGCCCCAGCCTTACCTACCACATCATTGTTCTGTCTTCTAGAAAAAGGAACTCAGGGCCAATGAAGTAGAAGAAACATGTTAGTTTTCACCAATCACTACTCCCCACCCAGGAACACCCCTCTCCCCATGATGACTTACAGTTTTGGCTTTGTTGAGATGTGTCATCTGAATGTAGCCCCGGTCATGGTGGGAAAGATAGAGGAAGTAGAAGGGGAAGATGACCCAGAGGTAAAAACAAGGCACCCACACAAGGACGGTGTTCTGAAAGCACTTGGTGAAGTCGGGATTGCTGGTGTACCACGTGATGTTCCAGTCCTGTAGAAACAAACATAAGCACAGGGTCCATGGGATATGCCAAAGAGTGATGGGGGCTTGTGTGTAATTCGAAACTCGTTGTCACCCTGGCTCAGTATGGCTCAGTTGGTTGGGTGTTGTCCTGTGCACCGAAAGGTTGCTGGTTCGATTCCCAGTAAGGACACACGCCCAGGTTGCAATCTCAATGCCCAGTAGTGGGGTGTGCAGGAGGCAGTTGATCGATATTTTATTTCTCTCTCACATCAATGTTTCTCTCTCTCTCTCTCTCTCTAAAAATCAATAAAAGTACTTTTTTTAAAAACCAGCTGTCATGGAGTTCAAGAAAAACAAACAAGACACCTGCGCCTGAAGCCCTTTCAGGCAGAATATGCAACTTGGAGAGTTCAGTAGCCAGAAAGACTATGAAACAAGGGATCAGGAATAAAGGTATGCCTCAATGCACATAACAGACAGGTTCCTAGGAACTCTGGCAAATTCCATTATCGTACAAAGATGGAGACATCCATTTAAAGGAATCTTGCAGGGGTATTTCCCTGTAAACAGAGGAGTCCTTTAGTCATATGAATCATTCCTACTTTACCATCTTGTGAATTGAGAACTTTCTAATCTTCTTCCTCACCCTCACCATTATCATCTTCTTCACCATTACCATCATTACTATCATTACCATCATTACTATCATTACCATCATTACTATCACAATCACTTTCATCATCATTATCATCTATAACACCTAAATTGTGCGAGGCCCTATTTTAAGTTACATCATATGTATTATTCCCTTTAATTCTATAAGTACTTTATCTCTCCTTTTTCAGATAGGAAAACTGAGATACAGAGAGGTTCAATGACTTGTCTAATATCACACAGCTGGTAAGATCTGTAGCGGAATTCAAACTCAGGCAATTTGGTTCTGGGTCCCTGCACTTAATGACTAAGCTATCCATCCTTAATAACAAGTTTGTTGTAAATACTTTTATTTTTTTTTTAAGAAACCACCTATATGTTGTTAGAGACATACCAGATAGATAAATAGATATATATGTATATAGATCAAGTATATCTGCCCAAGAATAAACTTCAACGCACTGTCAGTCATCAGTAATGGACAATTTAATTCAAATCCTCATCTGACCACTGACCAGTTACACAACCCTGGGAAAAGTTATTACCTTATTTGGGGTTCTCAATTTTCTATCTCTACTTTGATTATATCAGATAAACTTAGAGGTCTGAAACAGGTGGCCCTCAGGCCAATTTGACCCACAGATGGTTTATTCTTATTGTTGTTTTAAGCATACTTTTTTAAAAATTTAGGTTAACTGCCAACATTTCAAATCAGAAAACTTCATATAAAAATTTGGATTTCTGGCTACTCTTTTTTTTTTTTTTTTTAATTTCTTTACTGATTAAGGTGTCACATATTTGTCCTCATCCCCCCATTCCCATCCCACACCCCTCCCCACGCATGCCCCCACCCCCCTGTTGTCCTTAACCATTGGTTAGGCTCGTATGCATGCACACAAGTCCTTTGGTTGATCTCTCCCCCCTACCCCCACCCTCCCCTACCCTCCCTCTGAGGCCCGACAGTCCGATCGATGCCTCCTTGTTTCTGGGTCTGTTCTTGTTCATCAGTCTATGTTGTTCATCATTTCCCCTAGATGAGTGAGATCATGTGTTACTAGAAATATACTTTATAAGAACCGAATGTGAGACGAGCAATAATAGTTATGCTGACAGGCAAATGAATCAGTCTGTAGTGAGTTTCTTTCTGGACCAACAGTTCTTTTGAGACCCAATTTCAATGTCCACCAGTTCCTTATGTGTAC